>NC_053026.1:185107184-185231794 GCF_003073215.2 Triticum urartu | reverse complement strand
TTTGTGTCTCCTTAATTCTTCTCATATCACGGTTTTCTTAAATCTCAAAAGCTTCATCCACACAAAACTCAGCAAGAACTCGTGAGATAAGTTAGTATAAACCAATGCAAAAACCTTATCATTCTCTACTGTAGCAAAACACTAAAATTATTATTCAACATTTCATACTAAATGCCTATACATATTTAATACTCCTATCCTAAAATAGAATCATTAAAGAAGCAAACATATGCAAACATAACAGCAATCTGCCAAAACAGTATAGTCTGTAAAGAATGCAAGAGTATCAATACTTCCTTAACTCCAAAAATTATGAAAAAATTACACACTGTAGAAAATTTACCATATCTCATTTTTCAAAAAAAATCAACATTTTATCACATTCAGACTTTTCTAGGGAATTTTTGCAACAGCGGTGAACTTTCTGTTTTCAAACAGCAACACGTATACTTGAAAAATAATAATGGCGAAGGCAATCATTGCCACTTTTATTGAAATAAAAGATGCAACACATTATTCTAAATAACATAAAGCAAGTCCTAACAAAATAAAATGATGCTCCAAGAAAAACACATATCATGTGACGAATGAAAACATAGCTCCAAGTAAGGTTACCGATAATGTTGGAGACGAAAGAGGGGATGCCTTTCGGGGCATCCCCAAGCTTAGTTGCTTGGATCTTCCTTGAATATTACCTTGGGGTGTCTTGGGCATCCCCAAGCTTAGGCTCTTGTCACTCCTTATTCTCGTCATATCGGCATCTCACCCAGAACTTGAAAACTTCAATCACACAAAACTTAACGGAACTTTGTGAGATAGGTTAGTATGATAAAGAGCAAACCATTTCACTTTTGTAACTGTCAAAGAAAAGATTCATAATTGTTTCCACACAATGCCTACTGTATCATATCATTTCTACAATTTATATTGAGCAATATAAGCCATAGAAACTACAAAACAAGCAAACTATGCATTAAAACAGAATATGTCAAAAACAGAACAGCCTGTAGTAATCTGTACTCCAACCATACTTCTGATACTCCAAAAATTCTGAAAAATAGGAAAACCTGGGAAATTTGTCTATTAATCTTATTCAGAAAGAATCAGAATTTTATCACGCTTCTGTTAAAAATTAGAATTGTTTTGCTGAGCGCAAAAGTTTCTGTTTTTCAGCAAGATCAAATCAACTATCACCGTAAGCCATCCCAAAGGTCTTACTTGGAACTTTATTGAAACAAAAGCAATAAAACATGATTACTACAGTAGCCTAATCATGTGAACACACACAAAAAGTAGGTAAATGTGTTGTGTTATCTCCCAACAAGCGCTTTTCTTTAATGCCTTTTAGCTAGGCATGATGATTTCAATGATGCTCGCATAAAAGATAAGAATTGAAACATAAAAAGAGCATCATGAATCATAAGTTCCTCTCTCATAATAATTTTCAATAGCATCATGAGTAGATTCATCAATATAACTATCACATAAAACATTATTTTCATGATCCACAAGCATAGAAATTTTATTACTCTCCACATAAGAAATTTTCTTCTCATTCACAATGGTGGGAGTATCATAGGAAACTCGAATACTATAAATTTTTCCAACATTAAGAGAGTAATGTTCAGTAAAAGGATATTCAAAATTATGAAAATAATTATCATTACTTTTTATAGCATAAGTATCATCACAATAATCATCATAAGTAGGAGGCATGCAATCATCATAGCAAATTTGATCATTCAAAGTAAGGGGACTAAAAAGATCATCTTCATTAAGCATAGCGTCCCCAAGCTTGGGACAAACATTAATTGCAGCAAATAGATTCTCAAACATGTCATTCTCATCAAACATAGCATCCCCAAGCTTGTGGCTTGGCATATCATAAGCATAATCACTCTCATCATTAATAGTATGAATAGAACCAACGGTATAACAATTGTTATCATCATAATTTCCCAAGTTGGTATAAAAAAGATTTCCAAGATTATAAGAAGTATCATTATCTTCCCAATCATAATCATAACAACAAGCAATAGGCATAACAAAATCATCATCAAGTGCATCATCTTCCACAATTATTTTTGATTCATTTTCATGAGGCACAACAACAATAGGAGCAACATTATTTGGGAGAGATACCTTTTTATCTCTATTCTTTCTTATTTTCTTCTTCTTCACCACCTCACGTATGGGTTTAATCAATTTTTTCGAGTTTCTTGTTGAAGAGGTTGATTGGATAGGAAGCTCCTCCTCGTTGCCTGATTCATCATAATAAACACTAGGAGGGTATTGGGAAATATTTTCCCTTTCATTAGTACTCTCTTCACATTCTATTTGTTTTCTTGTCTTTAGATAATTGGCAATATAAGGATTCTCAATGCAATTTACCATACAAAACATATAAATTTCCTCTAGATCAAAATCAAGAAATCTCTCAAGATTAAATTTTGGAATACCCTCAATTATACGTTTCATTTCTTCATACCCCCAAAGAAGACTAAGCTCTTTATGATGCTCAAGGGTAATCAAGTTATCACAATTTTTGGACATGATTTGATCATGAAAGAATTTGCATTCGAGATTTAAATGACCATGTTCATTGCAAAGTTCACAAGGATGGTGAAAAAAATTCTTTCAGTACAATTATCTAGCCTCTCTTGCAACTTTTTCATTTCTAAAATTTATGCTTCTTACAAAATCTATCTTCCCTTTTTGGTGTGCAAATGCATTCCCAATTCACTCCGCAAAAATTGACATGCTTATAAGAAACATTTTTGTCATGACTCATGCAATCATCATTAGCATTTTGGATATTCAAAGAATTTATACTAACAACATTGCAATCATGCTCATCATTCAAATATTTTGTGCCAAACATTTTATTGACTTCTTCTAACAATTGAGCACAATTTTTTGAACCATCATTTTCAAGAAAGATATTATAAAGATGATCAATAATATGATGTAATCTCAATTCCATTTTTATGTAGTTTTCTTTTATAAACCAAACTAGTGATAAAACAAGAAACTAAAAGATCCAGTTGCAAGATATAAAGATATACCTTCAAGCACTCACCTCCCCAGCAACGGCGCCAGAAAAGAGCTAGATGTCTACTACACAACTTATTCTTGTAGACACGTGTTGGGCCTCCAAGCGCAGAGTTCTGTACGACAGTAGCAATTTTGCCTCAAGTGGATGACCTAAGGTTTATCAATCCGTGAGAGGTGTAGGACGAAGATGGTCTCTCTCAAATGACCCTGCAACCAAATAAAAGAAATCTCTTGTGTCCCCAACACACCCAATACAATGGAAAATTGTATAGGTGCACTAGTTCGGTGAAGAGATGGTGATAAAAGTGTAATATGGATGGTCGAAATGTATTTTTATAATCTGAATAAATAAAAACAGCAAGGTAGCAAATAGTAAACGGGCACAAAAACGGTTTTGCAAATCTTAAAAACAAGGCCTAGGTTTCGTACTTTCACTAGTGCAATCTCTCAACAGCGCTAACATAGTTGGATCATATGATTATCCCTCAAAGTTCAATAAAGAATCACTCCCAAGTTCCTATTAGCGGAGAACAAAAGAGAGAAATTTTTTGTAGGGTACGAAACCACCTCAAAGCTATTATTTCCGTTCGATCTATTCAAGAGTTTGTACTAAAATAACACAAAGCTATTCTTTCCGTTCGATCTATCCTAGAGTTCGTACTAAAATAACACCAAAGCAAATTCATATTCATAATACTCAATCCAACACAAAGAACTACAAGGAGACCCCCAAAGTTTCTATCGGAGAAAAGATAACAAAAACATGCATCAACCCCTATGCATAGATTACCCCAATGTTACCGCGGGAATCCATGAGTTGAATGCCAAAACACATATCAAGTGAATCAATATGATACCCCATTGTCACCTCAAGTATTCATACCGCAAGACATACATCATGTGTTCTCATATCTGAATATTCAATCCGACAAGACAAAACTTCAAAGGGTAAAGATTCAATTCATCACAACAAGGGTATAGAGGGGAGAAACGTCATATGATCCGACTATATTAACAAAGCCCAAGATATAGATCACGTGAGAGAGAGATGAAACACATAGCTACTGGTACAAACCCTCAGCCCCGAGGGTGGACTAGTCCCTCCTCATCGTGGTGGCCGCCGGGATGATGAAGATGGCCACTGGATAAGATTCCCCCCTCCGACAGGGTGCTGGAACAGGTCTAGATTGGTTTTTGGTGGCTATGGAGCCCTGCGGTGGCGGAACTACTGATCTAGGTTAACCCCGAGGGGTTTTGGAATATTTGAGAATTTATAGTGCAAAGAAGGGGTACGGGAGGCCACCGAGCCAGGCACAACCCACATGGGCGCGCCTGGCCCCCCAGGCGTGCCCTGGTGGGTTGCCCCCATCGGGGCACCCCCCGGGTGCTGCTCTGGCCCGTTGGATGTCTTCTGGTTCATAAAAAATCCACAAAAAGTTTCACGGTGTTTGGACTCCGTTTGATATTGATTTTCTGCAATGTAAAAAACAAGCAAAAAACAGCAACTGGCACTGGGCACTGGGTCAATAGGTTAGTCCCAGAAAATGATATAAAGTTGCTATAAAATGATTGTAAAACATCCAAGAATGATAATAAAATGGCATGAATACTTCATAAATTATAGATACGTTGGAGACGTAATATACGATGTCAACCACATGATCATGCAAGGCAATATGACAATGATGATGTGTGTCATGATGAACGGAACGGTGGAAAGTTGCATGGCAATATATCTCGGAATGGCTATGGAAATGCCATAATAGGTAGGTATGGTGGTTGTTTTGAGGAAGATATAAGGAGGTTTAAGTGTGACAGAGCATATCATATCACAGGGTTTGGATGCACCAGCGAAGTTTGCACCAACTCTCGAGGTAAGAAAGGGAAATGCACGGTATCGAAGAGGCTAGCAATGATGGAAGGGTAAGAGTGCGTATAATCCATGGACTCAACATTAGTCATAAAGAACTCACATACTTATTGCAAAAATCTACAAGTCATCAAAAACCAAGCACTACATGCATGCTCCTAGGGGGATAGATTGGTACGAGAAGACCATCGCTCGTCCTTGACCGCCACTCATCAGGAAGGCAATCAAAGAAACACCTCATGCTTCAAATTTGTCACACAACGGTTACCATACGTGCATGCTACGGGACTTTCAAACCTCAACACAAGTATTTCTCAAATTCACAATTACTCAACTATCACGACTCTAATATTACCATCTTCATATCTCAAAACAATTATCAAGTATCAAACTTCTCATAGTATTCAGTGCACTTATATGGAAGTTTTTATTATACTCATCTTGGATGCCTATCATATTAGGAATAATTTTATAACCCAAACAAATTACCATGCTGTTCTAAAAGACTCTCAAAATAATATAAGTGAAGCATGAGAGTTCATCTATTTCTATAAAATAAAACCACCGCCATGCTCTAAGAAGATATAAGTGAAGCACTAGAGCAAACAACAAACTACTCCGAAAAATATAAGTGAAGCTCAATGAGTAGTTGAATAATTATGCAACTATGTGAAGACTCTCTAACATTTAAGAATTTTAGATCTTGGTATAGCAAGAAAAACAAAATAAAATAAAATGACACTCCCAGCAAAACACATATCATGTGGTGAATAAAAATATAGCTCCAAGTAAAGTTACCGATGAATGAAGACGAAAGAGGGGACGCCATCCGGGGCATCCCCAAGCTTAGGCTCTTGGTTGTCCTTGAATATTAACTTGGGTGCCTTGGGCATCCCCAAGCTTAGGCTCTTGCCACTCCTTATTCCATAGTCCATAGAATCTTTACCCAAAACTTGAAAACTTCACAACACAAAACTGAACAGAAAACTCGTAAGCTCCGTTAGTATAAGAAAATAAATCACCACTTAGGTAATGTTGTGAACTCATTCTAAATTCATATTGGTCTAATATCTATTGTATTCCAACTTTTGTATGGTTCATACCCTCCGATAATACTCATAGATGCATCAAAATAAGCAAACAACACGATGAACACAGAATCTGTCAAAAACAGAATAGTCTGTAGTAACATGTATCAAACGTATACTTATGGGACTCAAAAAATTCTGAAATAAATTGGTGGAGGACGTGAGGAATTTTTCTATTAATCATCTGCAAAAATAATCAACCTAATCACACTCTACAGTAAAAAATGGCAGCAATCTCGTGAGCGCTAAAGTTTCTGTTTTTTACAGCAAGATCACAAAGACTTCACTCAAGTCTTCCCAAAGGTTCTACTTGGCACAAACACTAATTAAAACATAAAACCACATCTAAACAGAGGCTAGATGAATTATTTATTACTAAACAGGAACAAAAAGCAAGGAATACAAATAAAAATTGGGTTGCCTCCCAACAAGTGCTAGCGTTTAACGCCCCTAGCTAGGCATGATGATTACAATGATGCTCACATAAAAGATAAGAATTGAAACATAAAGAGAGCATCATGAAGAATATGACTAGCACATTTGATTCTAACCCACTTCCTATGCATAGGGATTTTGTGAGCAAACAACTTATGGGAACAATAATCAACTTGCATAGGAAGGTAAAACAAGCAAATCTTCAAGATATTCAACACATAGAGAGGAAACTTGATATTATTGCAATTACTACAAGCATATGTTCCTCCCTCATAATAATTACATGTAGTATCGTAAGAAAATTCCACAATATAGCTATCACAAAACATATTCTTAACACGATCCACATGTATGCAAAGATGACACTCTTCCAAAATAGTGGGATTAACCTTAACTAAAGTCATGACCTCTCCAAACCCACTTTCATAATTATCACAATAAGATTCAACACCCTCCAAAATAGTGGAATCATTACTTCCTAAAGTTGACACTCTTCTAGACCTAGTTTCATCAATATAATCATCGTAAATAGGAGGCATGCTATCATCAAAATAAATTTTCTCATCAAAACTTGGGGGACACAAAATATCTTCTTCATCAAACATAGCATCCCCAAGCTTGTGGCTTTGCATATCATTAGCATCATGGATATTCAAAGAATTCATACTAACAACATTGCAATCATGCTCATCATCCAAAGATTTAGTGCCAAACATTTTAATACATTCTCCTTCTAACACTTTGGCACAATTATCGGAATCCTTATTTTCATGAAAGACATTAAAAAGATGAAGCATATGAGGCAACCTTAATTTCATTTTTTGTAGTTTTCTTTTATAGACTAAACTAGTGATAAAACAAGAAACAAAAAGATTTGATTGCAAGATCTAAAGATATACCTTCAAGCACTAACCTCCTCGGCAACGGCGCCAGAAAAGAGCTTGATGTCTACTACACAACCTTCTTCTTGTAGACGTTGTTGGGCCTCCAAGTGCAGAGGTTTGTAGCACAGTAGCAAATTTCCCTCAAGTGGATGACCCAAGGTTTATCAATCCGTGGGAGGCGTAGGATGAAGATGGTCTCTCTCAAACAACCCTGCGACCAAATAACAAGAGTATCTTGTGTCCCCAAAACACCCAATACAATGGTAAATTGTATAGGTGCACTAGTTCGGCGAAGAGATGGTGATACAACTGCAATATGGATGGTAGATATAGGTTTTTGTAATCTGAAAATATAAAAATAACAAGGTAACTAATGACAAAAGTGAGTGAAAATGGTATTGCAATGCGTTGAAACAAGGCCTAGGGTTCATACTTTCACTAGTGCAAGTTCTCTCAACAATAATAACATAATTGGATCATATAACTATCCCTCAACATGCAACAAAGAGTCAATCCAAAGTAACTAATAGCGGAGAACAAACGAAGAGATTATTTTAGGGTACTAAACCACCTCAAAGTTATTCTTTCTGATCGATCTATTCAAGAGTCCGTAGTAAAATAACATGAAGCTATTCTTTCCGTTCAATCTATCTTAGAGTTTGTACTAGAATAACACCTTAAGACACAAATTAACCAAAACTCTAATGTCACCTAGATACTCCAATGTCACCTCAAGTATCCGTGGGTATGATTATACGATATGCATCACACAATCTCAGATTCATCTATTCGTCCAACACAAAGAACTTCAAAGAGTGCCCCAAAGTTTCTACCGGGGAGTCAAGACGAAAACGTGTGCCAACCCCTATGCATAAGATCATGAGGTCATGGAACTCGCAAGTTGATCACCAAAACATACATCAAGTGGGTCACGTGATATCCCATTGT
Organism: Triticum urartu; assembly: GCF_003073215.2. Lineage (NCBI taxonomy): Eukaryota > Viridiplantae > Streptophyta > Magnoliopsida > Poales > Poaceae > Triticum > Triticum urartu. Next base: position 185,223,515 of record NC_053026.1, on the reverse strand, counting down.
CACCACAGACAAGCACATGCAAGACATACATCAAGTGTTCTCAAATCCTTAAAGACTCAATCTGATAAGATAACTTGAAAGGGAAAACTCAATTCATCAGAAGGAGATAGAGGGGGAGAAACATCATAAGATCCAACTATAATAGCAAAGCTCGCGATACATCAGGATCATGCTGAATCAAGAACACGAGAGAGAGAGAGATCAAACACATAGCTACTGGTACATACCCTCAGCCCGGAGGGTGAACTACTCCCTCCTCGTCATGGAGAGTGCCGAGATGATGAAGATGGCCGCCGGAGAGGGATTCCCCCCTCCAACAGGGTGTCGGAACGGGTCTAGATTGGTTTTCGATGGCTATAGAGGCTTGCGGCGGCGGAACTCCCGATCTCAGTTTCTTTCTGGAAGTTTGGGTATATATAAGAGGTGTTGGAGTCAGGAACAAGTCAGGGGGGTCCCCGAGGCGGCCACGAGGTAGGGGGTGCCCAGGGGGGTAGGGAGCGCCACACCCTCGTGGGTGCCTTGGGACTCTTCTGGCCCATCTCCGATACTCCATGGGCTTCTTTTGGTCCAAAAATGATCTCCGTGAAATTTCAGGTCAATTGGACTCCATTTGGTTTTCCTTTTCTGCGATACTCAAAAACAAGGAAAAAATAGAAACTGGCACTGGGCTCTAGGTTCATAGGTTAGTCCCAAAAATCATATAAAATAGCATATAAATGCATATAAAACATCCAAGGTTGATAATATAATAGCATGGAATAATCAAAAATTATAGATACGTTGGAGACGTATCAGTACTTCCCCGCTGAGCTCCCAGGAGCCGCCTGCAAGGACGTTGCCAGGAGTCCCAAGCTTGCCGGAGGGCAGCAATCCTCGGCACGGCCTCACGCCCTGGCCATAGAAGCAGCTGTCCTTACGGACGAAGATGAGCCTTTAGTCCTTACCGTCGAGCCCCAGGCTTCGGCATGGGCACAAGCCATCGTCCATTTCCTCCAAACAGGAGAGCTCCTCGAGGAGCAGGAAGAAGCAGAGAAAGTAGCCCGTCGGTCCAGCATGTACCAGTTCGTGGATGATGCCCTCTATAGGAGAAGACTGAACAATGTGAAATTGAAGTGCATTCCTCGAAAGGACGGACTGAGACTGTTGGCAGAGATACATGGAGGCATGTGTGGCTCCCACATAGGGTCAAGGGCTCTTGTCGGCAAAGCATTCCGGGAAGGTTTCTTCTGGCCCACCGCCCTCCAGGATGCAACTGCGCTAGTAACCCAGTGTGAAACGTGTCAGTTCCATTCAAAGAAGCTTCATCAACCCACCCAAGCTCCTCAGACAATCCCTCTTTCCTGGCAATTTTCGGTCTGGGGGCTTGACATACTGGGCCCCTTTCCCCGTGTTGCCGGGGGCTTTGAGTAATTGTACGTCGCGATCAACAAGTTCACAAAGTGGTCGGAAGTGGAGCTAGTGAGAAAGGTAGCAGCATAGTCAGACGTCAAGTTCTTCAAGGGACTAGTCTGCCGTTTCGGTGTGCCGAACAGAGTCATCACCGACAACGACACATAGTTCACGAGCCACACATTCATGCAGTACATTCAAGACCTCGGCGGCAAGGTCTGTTTTGCTTCTGTTGCCCATCCCAGAAGTAACGGCCAGGTTGAGAGGGCGAATGCAGAAGTGCTGCAGGGCCTCAAGACCAGGACTTTTGACAAGATACACAAGTGCGGAAGGCGCTAGATTGATGAGTTGCCAACGGTTCTTTGGTCAATCAGGACGACACCAAATCAAGCCACTAGCCAGACACCCTTTGCCCTGGTATACGGGGCAGAAGCAGTTCTCCCCACTGAACTCATATACGGGTCACCTCGAGTGCTCGCTTATGATGAGTTTGAGCAAGAGCAGTTGCGCCAAGATGATGTGACGCTCCTTGAGGAAGATCATCTTCGGGCTGCTTTGCGAGCCGCTCGATATCAGCAAGCCTTGCGTCGCTATCATAGCCGCAAGGTTCACGCCCAAAGCCTTGAGAAGGTGACCTTGTTCTTCGGCAGATCCAATCCCCCAAGAATCCAAACAAGTTGACGCCGAAGTGGGAAGGCCCTTATCAGTTAATACGAGTCACCAGGCCTGGCGTAGTCTGCCTGGAGACCGAAGATGGCATTCCGGTGAGCAACTCCTGGAATATTGAACATCTTCGCAAGTTTTACCCCTAAAGGGCAGTTGCCGGGAGCCCCGGCAACCCCCGTTTCATACTAGCCTTGACGCCGAGGCATGTAACCCTATGTACGGACCCAGGCGCAGACCCTGTGCATAGTAAGGGAAAAGGAATCCCTTAGTATGTATAGTTTCCTGTCGATTTCCATGTTTGTGTATATACGTATGTAACACCCCGTATGTAACCTGCCACATTTGTATTCCAACTCTTGCCATTTCCGGCACTAAGTTATTTTATTTCCTCGTTGTCGGGTTTTTGTCTTTGTGTTACTTTTGTCTTTGTCATTTATCTCATATTATGTCATCATGTGCATCACATTTGCATACATATTCGTCTCATGCATCCGAGAATTTTCCCCGTTGTCCATTTTGCATTCCGGCACTCCTATGTCCTCTAGTTTTCCTTTCTACCTCTTTTCGTGTGCGGGTGGTAAACGTTTTCGGATTGGACCGAGACTTGCCAAGCGGCCTTGGTTTACTACCGGTAGATCGCCTGTCAAGTTTCGTGCCATTTGGACTTCGTTTGATACTCGAACGGTTAACCGAGGGACCGAAAAGGCCTCGTGTGTGTTGCAGCCCAACACCCCTCCAAAGTGGCCCAAAATCCACCTAAACCTCCTCCATCATCTAGGCCGTTTGATCACGATCGCGTGGCCGCAAACCGTGCTCAATTTGGAGCCTCCTAGCTCCTCCTACCTATAAATATAGCCCCTCCTCCGAAATCCCGGGTCTCTTCCCCCCTAAAACCCTAAAAATCCCCTCTCCGCGCGCCGGACGTGTCCGTACGCGCCAGACACACCACGCCGCCGCCCCGCACCAGTGGCGTCCCGCCATGTGGCGCCCGCCGCCCGCCGCCGCCGAGGCCTGCGGAGCCCGATCCGGGCCCCCGCGGCCCGTCTCCTCGTCGCCGCCGCCCGCGGGAGGAGCCACCCAAGCGCCGCCCACCTCTCCTCTCGCCGGCCGCCGCCTGCTTTCACCGGCGAGCAGCGCCACATCGCCGCTCGGGCGACCGCGCCACCGAGCACCGCCGCGGCCGACCCGAGCCGGCGCCGACCTCGCCGCTCCGGCCGCCCACCGCCTCCTCCTCGTCGCCTGCGTGCGCCACCACCACCAAGTCCCCGCTCCGGCCATCTACAGTGTACCTCGGTGAGAGATCCGGCCGCCTCTACTTCCGTTCCCGATCCGATCTGGATCTGGAACCCTGATCCTCGGTTGACTTTTGCCCCGTTTCAGTAATATTTTGCATACTTCATCATGCCATAACTCTGCACCCGTGACTCCATTTTGGGCGTGTAGCATATCAAAATGTTCGTCTCGACAAGTACTTCATTTCATCTCATTGCATCATGTTCATTTGAGCTCATATTGACGCCCTAAATGCTGTTGGAAGAGTGATAGTTTCTGTTAGTTTCAGATTCATATCAGTAAATGGACATTTGTCATTTTTGCCATGATTAGTGTGTGCCTCCTATGATATGGAGCTCTACATGAGTTTTGAAGTATGCCATGCCATCTTTACAGGGGTGTATGCCATGTATTTTTGTGATCTCTGTGGTGACTAGCACAAGCATGCAAAGTAGCCCTCTCAATGTTGCTGATTTCAGGGACTTCGAAATATTCCAAGTCTTTGCCCTGTCATTATTTTTATGCCATGTATTCATGTTGCTACCAAGTGATCCATGCATCTTTTGAGCATGATCAGTAAGGATGTTTGTAGATATTGTTGTGCTCTATCCATCCATGTCTTTGTTTACAATTATGTAGCACCCTAGCTTGAGTCAATCGAGCTCTACTTTTGCTATAAAATGTTCCTGGCAGAATGTTTACGTGTTAAGCAATTTTGCCGAGCTTGTTATAGTTGATCCATGCATGCTATGTTGTTGTTCTTTCCATGTTTAGCTTCTATGCCATGTCTACTTGCTGGGTGTATGCTTAGTTTGTCACGCAATGCCTTGTAGTGAGTGCATCGAGCTCGTCAACATGCCTACTCAATATCTGTTTTGCCATGTTCCAGTTTTTCTCTAAGTCTGAATCTATTAACGATAATTGCTATGTTCACATGGTTGCCATTGTATTTTTTCTGATCCCTTTTGGCTTATGGGCAGTAAGGGACTTTTGTTGTATGCTTTGAGTAGCTTCATGCCACGCTTTGCTTTGCCATGATACGTTCCTGTAGCATGTGGTTATCTTGCTCTAAACATTGCTTCCATATGTTAAATTCATGTCTTGTTGTTATTTCACTAAGTCTGTAACCTGTTATCTTTTGCGCTTTTTCCATGCTTGTTTGAACCTGCTATTGAGTGATTTAGCCGTAGCTCAGTGTTCATCTTTTGTCAAGCATCTTGAGTGGATCCCTACCATGTATTTTGTTGCTATGTTAGAGTGCTGTAGCATGTTGTTCTTGATGCATTTAGATGGTCTCGTGCTATTAATCGCAGATCGGTGCCATATTTGTTTTGCTTGTCATTTCCAATCCGTGCATTCGATTCCGGTGATCTTTATATCGATTTTGACCGAAATCAACTCCTCTTTCCAGTGGCACTCTTGCTTTTCCAAGTTGAGGCCAGGTTCAATCATTCCTTTCCGAAACATGCATATGCATCGCATACCACATCCCGCGTATCATGCCATGTTTTGCATAATGTTGTTTGTGCATTGCACGTGGTTGATTGTGTCTTCCTTTGCTTGTTGTTCTTGCCTGGGTAGAGCCGGGAGACGAGTACGTGATTGAGGAGACCGTTGAGTACGCTTACGAGGATCAAGCTAACGTCAACTCGGAGAACTTTGTAGGCAACATGACCATACCCTCGAAATCACTTATATCTTTGCTTGCTAGATGCTCGCTCTTTTGCTATGCCTATGCTATGATACCTACCACTTGCTTATCATGCCTCCCCTATTGCCATGTCAAACCTCTAACCCGCCTTGTCCTAGCAAACCGTTGTTTGGCTATGTTACCGCTTTGCTCAGCCCCTCTTATAGCTTTGGTAGTTGCAGGTGAAGATTGGAGTTTGTTCCTTGTTGGAACATGTTTATTGTTGGGATATCGTTATTATATTTTGTCTATCTTAATGCACCTATATACTTGGTAAAGGGTGGAAGGCTCGGCCTTATGCCTGGTGTTTTGTTCCACTCTTGCCGCCCTAGTTTTCGTCATACCGGTGTTATGTTCCTTGATTTTGCGTTCCTTACACGGTTAGGTTATAATGGGAACCCCTTGACAGTTCGCCTTGAATAAAACTCCTCCAGCAATGCCCAACCATGGTTTTACCATTTGCCACCAGCCTCTTTGTCCCTTGGGTTTCCGGAGCCCGAGGGTCATCTTTATTTAAACCCCCTGATGCAGAGCATCCCAAGGTCATCCCCATGGACCTACTATCGTCTCATCAAGTGCCTACCAGACCCATGACTCGATCACATGCAAGAGCTCTTGAAACCGAGGTGACATCTCTCCTCTCACAATTCCACTTCGATGCACATGAAGCATGGCTACTACCTCATATGGATACTTTATGCATACTCAGGTACAATGGAGAAGCTAAGGAGCAAGGACAAGAAGAAGAGGAAGATGGACGAGAAGACGGAGAAGAAGGAGGGCTGAAGGAAAAGTCCCAGCCACCGGACGACCGGCCAGGACCGGACGTCCGGCGCCTGAAGCATCAGCCGAGCCCCAGCGAGCGGACGTCCGGTCCAGACCGGACGACCGGTGCCCCTGCACCCGAAGCAAACGAGCGGACGTCTGGTCCAGACCGGACGACCGGCGCACCTGCATCCGAACCAACATTAGCGGAAGCCCGACATTTCCGGACGTCCGGCACCCCCATCACAGAGCTGAACCAGCGGACGCCGGAGGACACCGGATGACCGGCCGCTCTTGAGACACCGGACGACCGGCCACCAGCGGACGTCCGGTACCTGGCTGCGTCCAGATTCGGGCCCGAGGCCCATGTACCCCTACTTTCGCCCCCATTTGCATGTAGACTATAAATAGACCTCTCCCACCTCCTTTCTAGGGTTAGCAAATGTTTAGCTCATATTTGTGAGAGAGCTTTGCTCATCCACTTGGTTACCTTCTCCTCGGAGATTCGAGCCTCCACCGGAGAAGATCCCCCAACCGGATTCAAGACCTCCTTGCGGAGAAGATCATCAAGACCCCCTCTTGGGTGGCCCCATCAAGACCTCCCCACGGAGAAGAACCGGTTACCGTGTATCGTACTTAGTTGTCCGTGGATTCGTGTATCGTTCTATGTATTCGAGGATTTAGCCCATGTGTGACTTATTCATGTCGGTTTATTGATTGCCTCTTGTGTTTTCCCTCCGTTCATCCCCGTGTTCTTCGTGATTTCCCCGGGATCCGCTCCTTTCATGAAAGATCGGCCGATTAGGGTCTCTACCCAACATCATCTTGGTATCTAGAGCAAGGTTGATCACGATTTCGGAGCCCCCCTCTTCGTTTTCTAGCTTGATTTTGTTGTTTTTCGTCCTAATCCGAAAATCAACACAAAAATAGCACCAAAAATTTTCTTATGATTTGTGAGTTTTGATGATGTTTTGTTGGTTTTGATCCGTGAATTTGTTGTGTTGCAAGTGGATCTAGCCTTCCCCCACCATCTCCACCTTGAAATCCATCCAAAATCCACGAAACTCATATCAATTTTGCCCCCGACCCACCGGACGACCGCAACTTACGGGACGTCCGAAGCCGCAGGAACCACCGGACGTCCGACCTTTCCGAACGACCGGAACCTCTAACCCAAGCTGAAATTAGCGGATTTCCGACCCGACTGGACGTCCGGCGACCAGACATCCGTCCACTTCCGGACGACCGCTTCTTCCACCACATCATCCGCTACACCTCCACCGACTTCCGCAAACCTTTCCAATATCCCAACCCACACCACCATTTACCCACTACCTACTCCGACGCTTTTTGTCGCACTTGGTTTTGAGAATTTGAGTTGCGGCACCATATCCTTTTGTGTTTCGGCTACCTAGGTACGGTTCGACATCGACATCACCGCCGCTCATTTTCGCCACGGACACGTCATCAACAACGACCACCTCAACTACGACTTGGTTTTTGTGCCACCATTTTGACACCATACCGGAAGCAAGACCGGTAACCTCATCTTGGTATTGGACATATCACTCTTGCCATTACATTGATAGCCATCATAGCCTTACTCCTTTGCGTTGCTTACCCATTGAGACTAGCCGTTGAGTATTGCCGGCAACGAGACTTGTGCACATTAGTGATCATACTTCCCATAGCATACATACATACATCATTGTTGCCTATATTGGTATCATCTCTTGTGTCACAAAGTCATCGCATACTCACTTTCTATCTTGGTTCGTCAAGCATTGCATGAGAAAAGAGCTCAAACATCAAAGAGCCAACCAAAGCAAAGAGGAAAGATAAGCAAAGAGCTTTTAAGCAAGAACCATAGCATCATACAACATTAAGATTGTCATACTCGATCATCTTGGATCATATCCTAGCAACACCTTGCATAAAACATATTTGGGATAGAAGTCGTTGCATTTTCGCTAAGTAGGTTGTGCACAAGTTCTTGTATCCGCCTATCGTGTAATCGTGCTAGCATCTCTCTAGTGTTGTGCAACAAGAGCATTTTTGTGGATTCCACATTTTGGCTCACCCTTGGTTGCACAACCCCACTTATCTTTTTGCGCGTGTGTTTTCATGTACCTTATATGCTTGGTCTACTTGTTACATTGCATCTTGCGAATCTTCTCCAACATTATTGAATCTTGCTTGCATTCACATTAAAAATTGTGCCACCATCCTAACCAAGCTCCACCATAAGCTTTTACTTGTGTAGGTGTGAGAAACCGACGAGAATTCGTACCAATTGGGCTATTTCCTTGTCCTACATTGGAGTGATCATCGATTCACTTTCAACTTCGGTCAAGGTACATTTGGTATTCATTCTTTTCTTTCTACCACTCACATTTGTCTTGGAATGATGGATAGGCCAAGTAATTCTACCAACCCACTCTTCATGGAGCAAGACGACGACATGAACTCCTTCGTCACCAAGAGTCACCTCTTTGGTGCATAACGTGCTTTGCATCAAGAGCAACAAGCTATGAGTGAACGCATCGACAACCTTGCCGCCGACTTGTGACTTTCCGAGCAACGTACAAGGGACTACTTCGACCACAAGCTCGACGATCACAAGCAAGAGAGTGACGCAAGGATGGACGACATTCGCGCTTTGTTGCTCAACCGCTCTTCTTCCACTTCAAGAAGGAGCTGTTCAAGTCGCCACTCCGACTTCACCCTCTCCGGCTCAAGTACACCGACATTGAACACTCTTCGTCGAGCCGCGCGCACCGACCGTCAAGCAAACCTTAATCCACTTCGAGACACCGACTCACAAGAACATCGACGACGTCAAACCGAAGAAGCATTTGCACTAGCACGAGAACGGCAACAACAATGCCAACATGAAGAGGAAGAACGTGCGCGTCTCCACCAACTTGCACAAGATGCCGAGACACAACGTCAAGAACAACAACTCCGTGACGCTCAGGCTCTTGCAGCTCAACAAGCTCTACGCGATTCGAGTCGAGCCGTTGCCGACCGAGGCCGACAAGCCCGTGAACAAGAGGAAGCACTTCGCGAAGAAATTCAAGAACGACGATTTCAAGCTCACATGCATCGTCCAGTTCCTCCTCGAGCTCGACACGCTCCTCCACAAGCTCGCCAAGACCATCAAGTTCATCAAGAGCATGACGACAATGGGAATCCTCCGCGACAAGAGCAACATGAGGCTGACAACCCTCCGCGTCAAGAGCATCACGAGTTGAACAATCATCTACAACATGGGCGTCATCATCCCCGACCCCAACACAATGAAGAGCAACGCTACGGCAAGCTCAAGTTCACCATGCCCAAGTTCAACGGAAGCAACGATCCCGAAGAATACCTTTCATGGGCATTGAAAGTTGATAAGATCTTTCGTTTGCACAATTATGAAGAAGAGAAGAAGATCGCGATGGCATCCCTTGAGTTCCAAGACTATGTCCTCATCTGGTGGGAACAAATCATAGAGCGCCGCGAGGCAAGAGGTGAACCACCCATCACTACTTGGGCACAAATGAAGGATGTCATGAGATCACGCTTCGTGCCTACCTACTACAACCGCGACCTCTTCAAGAAACTCCAACAACTCAAGCAAGGAACCAAGAGCGTTGAAGAATACTACAAGGAGATGGAGATTGCAATGATAAAAGCCAATGTGACGGAAGATGATGAACAATGGCACGTTTCTTGAATGGACTTAATCATCCTATCAAGAAGATCGCCGACTTCCAACCATACTAAAATCTCATCGAGCTAGTGCACCAAGCTACCAAAGCGGAACGCCAAGTGCAAGATGATTTCAAGTATGCCAAGTTCTCATCCAAGTCCTACGGTTTATCCAATAACCAAGCTTCAACGACTCCAACACCGATTACAAGACCCTCTGCTTCCAACATCGACAAGTCGACTTCCAAGAAAGCTTCGCCAACTACAAGCAATCCTAATACGAGCAACTTCAAGCCGAGAGCTTCATCATCATCAACCCCTATCGATGAGACTGTCAAGACGAGTTCCTTCAAGTGTTTCACTTGCGGCGGCCGAGGCCACAAGTCCTATGGGTGCACCAACAAGCGCACCATGATCTTCAACGACGACGGCACTTATGATTCCATGAGCGAAGGAGAAATGGAAGCCCTTGAGCAAGTCGCCATGCACCGCCAAGTGAACAATGAAGAAGAACAAGTCTTTTGTGATGAAGACTCAAGTCCCGCACTTGTTGTCTCCAAAGTCTTGACCCTCCAACATCACCAAGAAGAAGACCAAAGATGCACCATTGTAACGCCCCGAACACACCCGCCGGTGGTCGTTACTCCTGGCGGGATCTAGACTGGCCCCACAGATCAATACTAGTCTTTTTTGCGCACTTTGTCCTCACTCGTGCGCACCGGGGAGCAACTTCCCGGTCGGTCACCCATCCTGAAACTACTCCAAGCTGAGCACGCTTAACTTGGGAGTTCTGTCCGGATGGGTTCCCAGAAAAGAAGGAATTCCTTATTATATGAGTAGTCTATCATCCCTAATAAGCCAGGCCATCACATACACCCCCACTCAGAGGAACCGACGTCCTCGTAGGACCACAGGAACGTTCCCTCTTGGAACAACCGTCTGTGCATCCAGTCTGGTACATGTGCCATGCCGTGTGCCACGACGGGTCACAAACGTCATGAACAACATGACCGCGCACCTGTCCGCAACCATCCGTGTAACCGCGAGGGTCTGCTCTGATACCAACTTGTAACGCCCCGGACACACCCGCCGGTGGTCGTTACTCCTGGCGGGATCTAGACTGGCCCCACAGATCAGTACTAGTCTTTTCTGCGCACTTTGTCCTCACTCGTGCGCACCCGGGAGCAACTTCCCGGTCGTTCACCCATCCTGAAACTGCTCCAAGCTGAGCACGCTTAACTTGGGAGTTCTGTCCGGATGGGCTCCCGGAGAAGAAGGAATTCTTTATTGATATGAGTAGTCTATCATCCCTAATAAGCCAAGCCATCACAACCATATTTCACACCAAGGCCGGCATCAATGGACGATCCGTCAAGGTCATCATCGATGGAGGGAGTTGTCACAATCTCGCAAGTGAAGAACTTTGCTCCAAGCTCTAATTGCCCAAGACGAAGCACCCACATCCATACAAAGTGCAATGGCTTAGTGACTCTGGCACTATCCAAGTCGAGCACCGAGTGCAAGTATCCTTCAAAATCGGCACCTACGAAGACACCTTGGAGTGCGACGTCATCCCTATGACCGTTTGTCATCTTCTCCTTGGACGGCCATGGAAATTCGATAGAGGAGTCGTCCACAATGGGCGTGCAAACCACTATAGCTTCAAGATGCAAGGAAAGGAGTTTGTGTTACATCCTACGTCTCCAAGCCAAGTGATCGCCGATAAGCAAGCCACCCATCATGGAGAGAATGGTGAGAGAGTGAGCCACCAAAAGGAGAGTGAGCGCCACAAGCCCAAATTGAGTGCCTCCACAATGAACGAAAACAAGAACCTAGTTCTATTTGCCACCAAACGTGAGATGAGAGAAGTGTGTGAGAACCCATCTAGTGTCCTACACTACGTCCTCGTGTGCAAGGACAATGCACCACAAAGTAACACTTCTCACACTCTTCCTCTACTGTTGTCTTCTCTTTTGCAGGAATTTCAAGATGTTTTCCCCGATGAGCTACCTCCAGGACTACCTCCACTACGAGGCATTGAGCACCGCATCGACCTCATCCCTAGAGCACCACTTCCAAACAAAGCTCCCTACCACGTCAACCTCGAAGAAACCAAAGAAATTCAAAGGCAAGTAAAGCATCTCATAGACCATGGACATGTGCGTGAAAGTTTGAGCCCTTTTGCTGTACCGGTCATTCTTGTGCCAAAACGTGATGGTAGTTTTCGCATGTGCTCCGATTGTAGACCTATCAATGCTATCACCGTTCGTTATAGGTATCCCATTCCACGCCTAGATGATATGCTAGATGAGCTTAGTGGTGCCACTATATTTTCCAAAATTGATCTTAAGAGTGGTTACTATCAAATCCGCATACAAGAGGGTGATGAATGGAAAACCGCATTCAAAACCAAGTTTGGTTTGTATGAGTGGTTAGTCATGCCTATGGGTCTCTCGGAAGCACCGAGCACTTTTATGCGCCTTATGCATCATGTCTTTTGCCCTTATATTGGTGAGTTTGTTGTGGTTTACTTTGATGACATTCTTGTGTTTAGCAAATCTATTAAAGAGCATGTCACCCATGTCCGCACCGTTTTGCAAACTCTTCGAAAAGAGCGCCTCTATGCTAATATGGAGAAATGCCTTTTTGGTGTTGATAAGCTCGTTTTCTTGGGTTTTTTTGTTTCTTCTAAGGGTGTGCATGTAGATGAGTCCAAGATCAATGCTATTAAGACTTGGCCGCAACCAACCAGCTTGCATCAAGTGCATAGTTTTCTTGGTCTTGCGGGTTTCTATCGTCGCTTTGTGAAGGATTTTAGCACCATTGCTTCGCCTTTGCATGATTTGAGCAAGAAGAATGCGCCGTTTGTTTGGGGACCATCCCAAGATACCGCATTCAATGAGCTTAAGAATTTGCTTACTCATGCTCCCGTGCTTGCTTTACCCAACTTCGACAAGCCTTTTGAGATTCATTGCGATGCTAGCGGTAATGGCATAGGAGGTGTGTTAACGCAAGAGAAGCGCCACATAGCTTACTTTAGTGAGAAACTTTCCGGAGCGCAACTCAACTATCCCATCTATGACAAAGAGATATATGCTTTAGTTCACGTTTTACATGAATGGGAACATTACCTTCGTCCCCATGATTTTATCATTCATACCGATCATGAGATTCTCAAATATCTTAAGGGTCAAACTAAGTTGAACAAGCATCATGCTAAATGGAGTGAATTCATTGAGTCTTTTCCCTATGTCATCAAGTACATCAAGGGCAAAGAAAACATCGTAGCGGATGCTCTTTCCCGCATATGCATGCTAGTCACGCAACTTGAGTTAGATGTCATTGGCTTCGAGCATATCAAAGAATTGTATGTGCATGATGAAACTTTTGCCACTCCTTATGCCAAGTGTTTGTCGAATACATCGTGGGAACGCTATTACATCAAAGACGGCTATCTTATGAGAGCTAACAAACTTTGCATCCCCAAGTCGTCCCTTCGTTTGTTGCTTTTGCAGGAATCACATGGAGGAGGCTTAATGGGACATTTCGGACGCGACAAGACGTTCGCCACGCTCTCGAAGAGCTACTTTTGGCCAAAGATGTTTCGGGACGTCAATCGCTTCACCAACCGATGTTCGACATGCCGCAAAGCTAAGTCCAAAGCTCAATCTCATGGCCTCTATATGCCTCTACCGATTCCATACCAACCATGGGAAGACATCAACATGGACTTTGTACTTGGTTTGCCTAGAACTCGCAATGGGAAAGATTCTATATTTGTCGTTGTCGACCGTTTCTCAAAAATGGCACACTTTATTCCTTGTAACAAGATAGACGATGCTTCACATGTGGCTAATCTCTTTTGTAGGGAAATATTGCGTCTACATGGTGTGCCAAAGACTATCGTCTCGGACCGCGACGTCAAGTTCTTGAGTTACTTTTGGAAGACCTTATGCGCCAAGCTCGGAATCAAGATTCTATTCTCCACGGCCTATCATCCACAAACCGACGGCCAAACGGAGGTGACAAATCGTACGCTCTCCACCCTTCTTCGCGTGCTAATCAAGAAGAACATCAAGGAGTGGGAGGATTGCTTACCCATCGCCGAGTATGCCTACAACCGCGCAAGACATTCGACTACCGGCAAGTCCCCTTTCGAGGTTGTCTACGGTTTCAACCCGTTGTCCCCATTGGACGTCCTACCTCTACCACTCCATGAGCGCACAAACATGGACGCGAGTGACCGAGCCAACCACCTCAAGAAGATGCATGAAGATACAAGGCACACCATTGAGCTCCAAGTACAACGACTCGCGACCAAGCTCAACGTCAACAAGAATCACATGATATACAACATTGGAGATCTTGTGTGGCTACACCTTCGCAAGGAACGTTTCCCCAACAAACGCAAGTCCAAGCTACTACCACGAGCCGATGGACCATTGAAGGTGCTTGCCCGCTACAACAACAACGCATACAAGATCGACATCCCACGTGACAAGTACTCCGTGAGCGACATCTTCAATGTCAAAGATCTCTCCCCGTACCATGGTGATGAGGATTTCGATCCGAGGTCGGATCTTCCCCAAGGGAGGAGAGATGATGCGGAGCATCCCAAGGTCATCCCCATGGACCTACCATCGTCTCATCAAGTGCCTACCGGACCCATGACTCGATCACGTGCAAGAGCTCTTGAAACCGAGGTGACATCTCTCCTCTCACAATTCCACTTCGATGCACATGAAGCATGGCTACTACCTCATATGGATACTTTGTGCATACTCAGATACAATGGAGAAGCTAAGGAGCAAGCATAAGAGGAAGAGGAAGATGGACGAGAAGACGGAGAAGAAGGAGGGCTGAAGGAAAAGTCCCAGCCACCGGACGACCGGCCGGGACCGGACGTCCGGCGCCTAAAGCATCAGTCGAGCCCCAATGAGCGGACGTCCGGTCCAGACCGGACGACCGGTGCCCCTGCACCCGAAGCAAACGAGCGGACATCCGGTCCGGACCGGACGACCGGCGCACCTACATCCGAACCAACATCAGCGGAAGCCCGACATTTTCGGACGTCTGGCACCCCCATCACAGAGCCGAACCAGCGGACGTCCGGAGGACACCGGATGATCGGCCGTTCCTGAGACACCAAACGACCGGCCACCAGCGGAGGTCCGGTACCTGGCTGCGTCCAGATTCGGGCCCGAGGCCCATGTACCCCTACTTTCGCCCCCATTTGTACGTAGACTATAAATAGACCTCTCCCACCTCCTTTCTAGGGTTAGCAAATGTTTAGCTCATATTTGTGAGAGAGCTTTGCTCATCCACTTGGTTACCTTCTCCTCAAAGATTCGAGCCTCCATCGGAGAAGATCCCCCAAGCGGATTCAAGACCTCCTTGCGGAGAAGATCATCAAGACCCCCTCTTGGGCGGCCCATCAAGACCTCCCCACGGAGAAGAACCGGTTACCGTGTATCGTCCTTAGTTGTCCATGGATTCGTGTATCGTTCTATGTATTCGAGGATCTAGCCCATGTGTGACTTATTCGTGTCAGTTTAGTGATTTCCTCTTGTGTTTTCCCTCCGTTCGTCCCCGTGTTCTTCGTGATTTCCCCGAGATCCGCTCCTTTCGTGAAAGATCGGTCGATTAGGGTCTCTACCCTACATCACCCCCCCCGGGGGGCCAGTGCTCCTCTGAGTGTTGGTCCAAACTAAAGCCCTTTGCAGCGCCCCCTCGGGGAAACTCGAGGTTTGGTTTTAATTGTACGGAGCGCTCATCTGAGTGTGCCCTAAGAACGAGATATGTGCAGCTCCTATTGGGATTTGTCGGCACATTCGGGCGGCTTTGCTGGTTTAGTTTTACCATTGTCGAGATGTCTTGTAACTGGGATTCTGAGTCTGATCGGATTGTCTTGGGAGAAGGAATATCCTTCGTTGACCATGAGAGCTTGTGATGGGCTAAGTTGGGACACCCCTGGAGGGATTTGATCTTTCGAAAGCCGTGCCCGCGGTTATGGGCAGATGGGAATTTGTTAACGTCCGGTTATAGAAAACATAAAGCTTAACTTAACTAAAATGAATCAACTGAGTGTGTGGCTGTGATGGTCTCTTTTCGGCGGAGTCCGGAAAGAGAACACGGTCTCGTGTTATGATTGATCGTAGGTTGTTCTAGGATCACTTCTTGATCATAGTTCATCGACCGTGCCTTTTCCTTCTCTTCTCGCTCTCTTTTGCGCATGTTAGCCACCATATATGCTAGTCGCTTGTTGCAGCTCCACCTCATACTTCTACCTTTCCTATAAGCTTAAGTAGTCTTGATCGCGAGGGTGTGAGATTGCTGAGTCCCCGTGACTCACAGATTACTTCCAAAACCAGATGCAGGGACCGATGATACCGCTCCAGGTGATTCGACTGAGCTCAAGTGGGAGTTCGATGAGGACTCGGGACGATACTATGTTTCTTTTCCAGACGATCAGTAGTGGTGCCCAGTTGGGGCGATCAGGGACTTTGTCGCATTTGGGGTTGTTCTTTATTTTGGTTCCGTAGTCGGACCTTGAGTGCTTAGTTTGTCATGCAATGCCTTGTAGTGAGTGCATCGAGCTCGTAAACATGCCTACTCAATATCTGTTTTGCCATGTTCTAGTTTTTCTCTAAGTCTGAATCTGTTAACGATAATTGCTATGTTCACATGGTTGCCATTGTATTTTCTTATCCCTTTTGGCTTATGGGCAGTAAGGGACTTTTTTTGTATGCTTTGAGTAGCTTCATGCCATGCTTTTCTTTGCCATGATATGTTCCTGTAGCATGTGCTTATCTTGCTCTAAACATTGCTTCCTGATGTTAAATTCCTGTCTTGTTGTTATTTCACTAAGTCTGTAACCTGTTATCTTTTGCGCTTTTGCCATGCTTGTTTGAACCTGCTATTGAGTGATTTAGCCATAGCTAAGTGTTCATCTTTTGTCAAGCATCTTGAGTGGATCCCTGCCATGTATTTTGTTGCTATGTTAGAGTGTTGTAGCATGTTGTTCTTGATGCATTTAGATGGTCTCATGCTGTTAATCGCAGATCGGTGCCATATTTGTTTTGCTTGTCATTTCCAATCCGTGCATCCGATTCCGGTGATCTTTATATCGATTTCGACCGAAATCAACTCCTCTTTCCAGTGGCACTTTTGGTTTTCCAAGTTGAGGCCAGGTTCAATCATTCCATTCCAAAACATGCATATGCATCGCATACCACATCCCGCATATCATGCCATGTTTTGCATCATGTTGTTTGTGCATTGCACGTGGTTGATTGTGTCTCCCTTTGCTTGTTGTTCTTGCTTGGGTAGAGCCGGGAGACGAGTACGTGATCGAGGAGCCCGTTGAGTACGCTTACGAGGATCAAGCTAACGTCAACTCGGAGAACTTTGCAGGCAAGATGGCCATACCCTCGAAATCACTTCTATCTTTGCTTGCTAGATGCTCGCTCTTTTGCTATGCTTATGCTACGATAACTACCACTTGCTTATCATGCCTCCCCTATTTCCATGTCAAACCTCTAACCCACCTTGTCCTAGAAAACCGTTGTTTGGCTATGTTACCGCTTTGCTCAGCCCCTCTTATAGCGTTGCTAGTTGCAGGTGAAGATTGGAGTGTGTTCCTTGCTGGAACATGTTTATTGTTGGGATATCGTTATTATATTTTGTCTATCTTAATGCACCTATATACTTGGTAAAGGGTGGAAGGCTCGGCCTTATGCCTGGTGTTTTGTTCCACTCTTGCCGCCCTAGTTTTCGTCATACCGGTGTTATGTTCCTTGATTTTGCGTTCCTTACACGGTTGGGTTATAATGGGAACCCCTTGACAATTCACCTTGAATAAAAATCATCCAGCAATGCCCAACCTTGGTTTTACCATTTGCCACCTAGCCTCTTTTTCCCTTGGGTTTCCGGAGCCCGAGGGTCATCTTTATTTAACCCCCCACCCCCCAGGCCAGTGCTCCTCTGAGTGTTGGTCCAAACTAGAGCCCTTTGCAGCGCCCCCTCAGGGAAACTCGAGGTTTGGTTTTAGTTGTACGGAGCGCTCATCTGGTGTGCCCTGAGAACGAGATATGTGCAGCTCCTATCGGGATTTGTCGGCACATTCGGGCGGCTTTGCTGGTTTAGTTTTACCATTGTCGAGATGTCTTATAACCGGGATTCCGAGTCTGATCGAATTGTCTTAGGAGAAGGAATATCCTTCGTTGACCATGAGAGCTTGTGATGGGCTAAGTTGGGACACCCCTGGAGGGATTTGATCTTTCGAAAGCCGTGCCCGCGGTTATGGGCAGATGGGAATTTGTTAACGTCCGGTTATAGAAAACCTAAAGCTTAACTTAACTAAAATGAATCAACTGAGTGTGTGGCCGTGATGGTCTCTTTTCGGCGGAGTCCGGAAAGAGAACACGGTCTCGTGTTATGATTGATCGTAGGTTGTTCTAGGATCACTTCTTGATCATAGTTCATCGACCGTGCCTTTTCCTTCTCTTCTCGCTCTCTTTTGCGCATGTTAGCCACCATATATGCTAGTCGCTTGTTGCAGCTCCACCTCATACTTCTACCTTTCCTATAAGCTTAAGTAGTCTTGATCGCGAGGGTGTGAGATTGCTGAGTCCCCGTGACTCACAGATTACTTCCAAAACCAGATGCAGGGACCGATGATACCGCTCCAGGTGATTCGACTGAGCTCAAGTGGGAGTTCGATGAGGACTCAGGACGATACTACGTTTCTTTTCTAGACGATCAGTAGTGGTTCCCAGTTGGGGCGATCGGGGACTTTGTCGCATTTGGGGTTGTTCTTTATTTTGGTTCCGTAGTCGGACCTTGAATGTATCTGGATGAATGTAATGATATTTATGCTATTTGCGTGACGTGGCGAGTGTAAGCCAACTATGTATCTTTTCCCTTATTCATTACATGGGTTGTTGTGAAGATTACCTCACTTGCGACATTGCTTACAATGCGATTATGCCTCTAAGTCGTGCTTCGACACGTGGGAGCTATAGCCGCATCATGGGCATTACAAGTTGGTAATCAGAGCCTTCCCCGACCTTAGGAGCCCCCTGCTTGATCGAATCGCTTTCGTTGTTGAGTCTAGAAAAATGTTTTGAGTCATTTAGGATTATCTATATCGGAGAGTAGGATTCTTTTTACTCCTCAGTCCCTTCGTCGCTCTGGTGAGGCATCCTGACGTAGAGTTTTGACTCTTCTCTTCTCAAATTTCACAAAAAAAATTAGGATCACGCGGGTATCTTGGAATCGTTCTGATGGTTTTGGGACGAGAACATTGTTCTTGGTGCCTCCTGACATTTAGGGGTTGTGGCAGTGTCCCAGGGATTTGAGCTCCGAGGTGTTGTCGTCACAATTTTATCGTTGCAATTCTGGAATACCTGAGTTTTGCCGACATTGAAAATCTCTTTTATGCAGTTGTTGGTGAGATAACCTCGACGCCACCCAGTACTGGGAGGGAGTTCGGGAGTATTGCCATAACTCGTATAACAGATGCTTTTCGAAGGTTGAGGTAAATGATTTCCTAAGGTTTCTTGGTTATGTGTTGAAGGATGGATACAGCTGGATGTAGGATTTGCTAGCTTTGGGTGAGATATTATGCTTCCCCTGTATCCCCAACACCTGATTGCATAACCGAAAAGGTTCAAGAGTTTCATAGGTGGGAATTCATGTAGCTCTAGTCTTTCTCCCGCGAATATTTGGTTTGTGATTGGGTAATCCTCACCAAGTATTTGTTCTTGTCCATACCTTGTTGTTTTTTATTCTTCTACCTCTATCTAAGTGGCTTCTCAATTTATGGAAATGTGACCATTTCAATTGGAATGCATTCGTTCATTCTGTTCGGATGTTAAGACTATATGTTGCAATTTCGATCCATTTGATTCATCTTGAATATATGTATGTGAAGATGCTAACGGATGTCACCCTCTTCAGGATGGCTCCTCCAATGCGTCAGAATCCTGAACTGCCGCCACCACCTCCACCTCCGGAGGCATGGCAAGCTATGATGGCCGCTACCAATGCAAACACGCAGCTGATCATGCAAATTTTGCAAGAGCGCAACCAAGGGAATCATGGCCATGGCAACAATCAGAATCAGTTTGCTACACTCAACCAGTTCCTCGCTAACCAGCCAAAGACATTCAGCAACTGTGTTGAGGCAACAGACGCTGATGATTGGCTCATGGATATCTGCAAGCATTTCGAGTGCAACAACGTCAGGCCTGAGGACTTTCTCAAGTTTGCCTCGTTTCAACTCAAAGACCAAGCTGCCGAATGGTATCAGCAATACAAAGATTCCAGAGGAGGCCGTGTGATTACCTGGGATGAATTCCGTCAAGACTTCAAAGCTCACCACATTCCTCAGAGTGTTGTTGAGAGCAAGCGTGAGGAATTTGGTCTGTAACACCCCGTATGTAACCTGCCACATTTGTATTCCAACTCTTGCCATTTCCGGCACTAAGTTATTTTATTTCCTCGTTGTCGGGTTTTTGTCTTCGTGTTACTTTTGTCTTTGTCATGCATCTCATATTATGTCATCATGTGCATCGCATTTGCATACATGTTCGTCTCATGCATCCGAGCATTTCCTCGTTGTCCGTTTTGCATTCCAGCGCTCCTATGTCCTCCGGTGTCCCTTTCTACGTCTTTTTGTGTGCGGGTGTTAAACGTTTTCGGATTGGACCAAGACTTGCCAAGCGGCCTTGGTTTACTACCGGTAGACCGCCTGTCAAGTTTCGTGCCATTTGGACTTCGTTTGATACTCCAACGGTTAACCGAGGGACCGAAAAGGCCTCGTGTGTGTTGCAGCCCAACACCCCTCCAAAGTGGCCCAAAACCCACCTAAACCTCCTCCATCATCTAGGCCGTTCGATCACGATCGCGTGGCCGCAAACCGTGCTCAATTTGGAGCCTCCTAACTCCTCCTACCTATAAATATAGCCCCTCCTCCGAAATCCCGGGCCTCTTCCCCCCTAAAACCCTAAAAATCCCCTCTCCGCACGCCGGACGTGTCCGTACGCGCCGGACACACCGCGCCGCTACCCCGCACCAGTGGTGTCCCGCCACGTGGCGCCCGCCGCCGCCGAGGCCCGCGGAGCCCGATCCGGCCCCCCGCGACCCGTCTCCTCGTCGCCGCCGCCCGAGCGCCGCCCGCCTCTCCTCTCGCCGGCCGCCGCCTCCTTTCACCGGAGAGCAGCGCCACCTCACCGCTCCGGCGACAGCGCCACCGAGCACCGCCGCAGCCGACCCAAGCCGGCGCCACCACGTCCGCGCCCGGTGCCGACCTCGCCGCTCCGGCCGCCCACCGCCTCCTCCTCGTCGCCGGCGTGCGCCACCACCGCCAAGTCCCCACTCTGACCGTCTACAGTGTACCCCGGCGAGAGATCCAGCTGCCTCGACTTCCGTGCCCGATCCGATCTAGATCTGGAACCCTAATCCTCGGTTGACTTTGGCCCCGTTTCAGTAATATTTTGCATATTTCATCATGCCATAACTCTGCAACCGTGACTCCGTTTTGGGCGTGTAGCATATTGAAATGTTCGTATCGACGAGTACTTCATTTCATCTCATTGCATCATGTTCATTTGAGCTCATCTTGACGCCCTAAATGCTGTTGGAAGAGTGCTAGTTTCTGTTAGTTTCAGATTCATATCAGTAATTGGACATTTGTCATTTTTGCCATGATTAGTGTGTGCCTCCTATGATATTGAGCTCTACATGAGTTTTGAAGTATTCCATGCCATCTTTACAGGGGTGTATTCCATGTATTTTTGTGATCTCTGTGGTGACTAGCACAAGCATGCAAAGTAGTCCTCTCAATGTTGCCAATTTCAGGGACTTAGAAATATTCTAAGTCTTTGCCCTGTCATTATTTTTATGCCATGTATTCATGTTGCTACCAAGTGATCCGTGCCTCTTTTGAGCATGATCAGTAAGGATGTTTTGTAGATATTGTTGTGCTTTATCCATACATGTCTTTGTTTGCAATTATGTAGCACCCTAGCTTGAGTCAATCGAGCTCTACTTTTGCTATAAAATGTTCCTGGCAGAATGTTTACGTGTTAAGCAATTTTGCCGAGCTTTTTATAGTTGATCCATGCATGCTATGTTGTTGTTCTTTCCATGTTTAGCTTCTATGCCATGTCTACTTGCTGGGTTTATGCTTAGTTTGTCATGCAATGCCTTGTAGTGAGTGCATCGAGCTCGTTAACATGCCTACTCAATATCTGTTTTGCCATGTTCCAGGTTTTCTCTAAGTCTGAATCTGTTAACGATAATTGCTATGTTCACATGGTTGCCATTGTATTTTCTGATCCCTTTTGGCTTATGGGCAGTAAGGAACTTTTGTTGTATGCTTTGAGTAGCTTCACGCCATGCTTTGCTTTGCCATGATATGTTCCTGTAGCATGTGCTTATCTTGCTCTAAACATTGCTTCCTGATGTTATATTCTTGTCTTGTTGTTATTTCACTAAGTCTGTAACCTATTATATTTTGCGCTTTTGCCATGCTTGTTTGAACCTACTATTGAGTGATTTAGCCGTAGCTTTGTGTTCATCTTTTGTTAAGCATCTTGAGTGCATCCCTGTCATGTATTTTGTTGCTATGTTAGAGTGTTGTAGCATGTTGTTCTTGATGCATTTAGATGGTCTCGTGCTGTTAATCGCAGATCGGTGCCATATTTGTTTTGCTTGTCATTTCCAATCCATGCATCCGATTCCGGTGATCTTTATATCGATTTCGACCGAAATCAACTCCTCTTTCCAGTGGCAGTCTTGGTTTTCCAAGTTGAGGCCAGGTTCAATCATTCCTTTCCGAAACATGCATATGCATCGCATACCACATCCCGCATATCATGCCATGTTTTGCACCATGTTGTTTGTGCATTGCACGTGGTTGATTGTGTCTCCCTTTGCTTGTTGTCCTTGCTTGGGTAGAGCCGGGAGACGAGTACGTGATCGAGGAGCCCGTTGAGTACGCTTACGAGGATCAAGCTAACATCAACTCGGAGAACTTTGCAGGCAAGATGGCCATACCCTCGAAATCACTTCTATCTTTGCTTGCTAGATGCTCGCTCTTTTGCTATGCTTATGCTACGATAACTACCACTTGCTTATCATGCCTCCCCTATTTCCATGTCAAACCTCTAACCCACCTTGTCCTAGAAAACCGTTGTTTGGCTATGTTACCGCTTTGCTCAGCCCCTCTTATAGCGTTGCTAGTTGCAGGTGAAGATTGGAGTGTGTTCCTTGCTGGAACATGTTTATTGTTGGGATATCATTATTATATTTTGTCTATCTTAATGCACCTATATACTTGGTAAAGGGTGGAAGGCTCGGCCTTATGCCTGGTGTTTTGTTCCACTCTTGCCGCCCTAGTTTTCGTCATACCGGTGTTATGTTCCTTGATTTTGCGTTCCTTACACGGTTAGGTTATAATGGGAACCCCTTGACAGTTCGCCTTGAATAAAACTCCTCCAGCAATGCCCAACCATGGTATTACCATTTGCCACCTAGCCTCTTTTTCCCTTGGGTTTCCGGAGCCCGAGGGTCATCTTTATTTAACCCCCCACCCCCCAGGCCAGTGCTCCTCTGAGTGTTGGTCCAAACTAGAGCCCTTTGCAGCGCCCCCTCGGGGAAACTCGAGGTTTGGTTTTAGTTGTACGGAGCGCTCATCTGAGTGTGCCCTGAGAACGAGATATGTGCAGCTCCTATCGGGATTTGTCGGCACATTCGGGCGGCTTTGCTGGTTTAGTTTTACCATTGTCGAGATGTCTTATAACCGGGATTCCGAGTCTGATCGAATTGTCTTAGGAGAAGGAATATCCTTCGTTGACCATGAGAGCTTGTGATGGGCTAAGTTGGGACACCCCTGGAGGGATTTGATCTTTCGAAAGCCGTGCCCGCGGTTATGGGCAGATGGGAATTTGTTAACGTCCGGTTATAGAAAACCTAAAGCTTAACTTAACTAAAATGAATCAACTGAGTGTGTGGCCGTGATGGTCTCTTTTCGGCGGAGTCCGGAAAGAGAACACGGTCTCGTGTTATGATTGATCGTAGGTTGTTCTAGGATCACTTCTTGATCATAGTTCATCGACCGTGCCTTTTCCTTCTCTTCTCGCTCTCTTTTGCGCATGTTAGCCACCATATATGCTAGTCGCTTGTTGCAGCTCCACCTCATACTTCTACCTTTCCTATAAGCTTAAGTAGTCTTGATCGCGAGGGTGTGAGATTGCTGAGTCCCCGTGACTCACAGATTACTTCCAAAACCAGATGCAGGGACCGATGATACCGCTCCAGGTGATTCGACTGAGCTCAAGTGGGAGTTCGATGAGGACTCAGGACGATACTACGTTTCTTTTCTAGACGATCAGTAGTGGTGCCCAGTTGGGGCGATCGGGGACTTTGTCGCATTTGGGGTTGTTCTTTATTTTGGTTTCGTAGTCAGACCTTGAGTGTATCTGGATGAATGTAATGATATTTATGCTATTTGTGTGACGTGGCGAGTGTAAGCCAACGATGTATCTTTTCCCTTATTCATTACATGGGTTGTTGTGAAGATTACCTCATTTGCGACATTGCTTACAATGCAGTTATGCTCTAAGTCGTGCTTCAACACGTGGGAGCTATAGCCGCATCGTGGGCGTTACAACATATATGCATGCTTGTCCAGGGTACTGTACTACTTTTTGATTCCAGTAAATGTTAGTGAACACCGAGGTTTCGTGCTTTTGTCCTCACTTCTTTCCAGTCATGGCAAAGACGTGCGATCCTGCCAAGGACCCTGCTCTGGCAAGAAGTTGAGAAGACTGCCCGGCACGGCGATCCCCGGCAAACCAAACAAATAAAGTTTACCTCTTGCCCATTTGTATTTCTAACCTATGACTTGTGCATTAGAAAACCTCGCCACTCGTCTTTAAGGACTCGGGGGCTCCCATTTCCAGCTCGAACATTTCTTAGGTCAGAATGGTCATGGTGAGCCTTGTCAAAAAGAGGTGGACGGGGGGGGGGGGGGGGGGGGGCTGGGCCCTTTGTATGTAACCCAGCAGATGTGATTCTCCAGCAGGCACAAGGGGCGCTGGCAAGGTGGCTTACCGGAAGGACTCGTTTATTTACACTAAGAAGGCATTTCGCCTCCGCATGAACGTACACGTGCACGAGTTACCGATGGGACTAGACTTTTGCATTAATATGCTGATGCGAGTACAAAGGTTACATGATACAAACATGGGCTCAAGAGATTACATTATATAGAAATTAAGATTTGGCAAGTGCCTACAATTTAAGGAGAAAGATAGGTTCCCTATGATCTCCGTTCTTGCCCTTTTCCTCCCAGGTGCGGCAGGTGAAGGCAAAAAGGAAGCGGCGGGGAACGCGCCGATGGAGAGCTTGACGAGGAAAACCCCCGGCAGAGCGCGGGACCGCGGGAGGGGGGCGGCGCGGTCAGTCGGAGTTGATGTCCTCCTGCTTGAGCTCGTCATCGTTGTCGTTGTCCTCCTCGTCACTCCCGCTCGAGGAGGAGGGTTCACCGTTAGAGGAGCTCTCCGCAAAACACCTCAAGCGAGTTCCCAAGAGCCCGAAGACCTTGACGGGGAGCAGGTCGTCCTCCATCAATTTGAATTGGAGGACGAGCCCCTCCGATAGGCTATGGGCACGGGCAAAGGTCTTCCACCCACGACGGAGATACATAACATGAGGGGCTGGGAAGTTGACGTCGACCCGCATGCTGCCATTCCCGCAGCCCCTCATGTGTAGCCTCAAGGCCTGAGGCGAGTCAAGCTTCATCTCCCGAGCAAATGGAGTGGGGAGACGAAGACGGCCGTGCACTGGCCCGCGCAGCCTGGCGTAGAACTCGCGGGGCTGGTCTTCGACATGGCCCTCCATTGGAGGAGGGGCCGCAGGCGGAGGCAAAGCCGGTGCGCCGCCCCGTCCTCCTCCTCATCGAGCGCCACGGCGGCCTCGGCCTCACCTCCTCCCTCTTCCTCTCACGGCCGGCTCCGCCTCCACGAGCTCTTGGGAAGGAAGGGCACACTGTCGAGCGGAGGCCCTCGTCGCTGCCATCGGAGCACCAGCACGCCCTCTCGCCATGATGAAGGGAAGAAAGGAGTCAAGCGGAGGAGATGAGCGCCAAAGGATCGAAGGACGCCGTCCCCCTCCCTTTCTTCTTATAAAGAGGCGGGGCCGAGGCTCGGCCACCCCGCTCCTCCAATCCGGCCACCAAGGGCGCAGGGAATCGGGACCGCCCCGCTGTCGTGGTAACGATTCCGACAATAAGAGAGGGGTAGGATAAAGGAGCATGATCTATCGAGATGCATATGGGTGACACGGTGGTTTTAGCTAGTTCGGGCCTCTCACGGTGGAGATAACAACCCTACATCTCGTGCTCCGGAGAGGCTTTGTTTTATCTTAGTATGTATCCAGAGATTACAATGAGAGGAGAACGGATCCCCGTAGTCCTGAGACTGATGGTGAAAAAGAGAGAGAGAGATGGAAGAAAAAAGAGCCCCCTAGTCTAGTGGTGGGGGTGGCTCATATAGAGTGCGCCACCCCCTCACCTCCTATGTTACGAAGTGGGGGCGTTAATGCCATAACTCAGCCTACTACTAAGATGATGCTTCGAGTGCCTTGTCGACTGTTGGTCTTCGCATATCCGAGTGAGATCAGGTGCTCCGAGTGGAATGATTTGATCGAGTGGAGTGCCATGCTCCGAGTGGTTGTTGTCGTCCGAGTGACTTGATGGTCATCCGAGTGGATAGTATGTCTGTATGAAATTTATCTGGACCCACATGTTGTGTGGACCCCATGCTTTATGATATTTCGACCCTTCGTGGGCCTACCTGTTATGTGTATCCCCAACATTAGCCCCCGAATCGATTGTGGTTTTGCAAAGCGAGTTTGTGAAAGACACAATTTGGCTCGAGTGATTACGGAAATACTCGGTACCCGTCATCGTGCTTTCAGACAACCAAGGTTTGAACAAAATCTCAATGGATTCTGTATTGTGCTTCCCGACTGATCTGGGGTAAGTGCCCGCAAGGAGCAACTTGGTGACATTCGATCATCTCTCAAAAGAGGTTAACTTGTGATCAGAGTATGAATGTGTCATTAAATCCTGGCAACAAGATTGACGCATGGACTATTCTCTCAGAGAGATGCCATTCTTATCCTAGAGGAACGTCAATGGAGTCGGTTCTAGATCCAAACTTATGAGTTCCATGCTTTGAGTCCTAGAAGAAGGCTCAAAACAGGTCCACAGAGGAGCGTTGAACTCACCTTATAGAAAAAAAATTTGGTAGCCGACGGGAGCCTTAGAACTTGTTTGTTTGATGTTCGCCACTCGGACCGGTCAGGCCATACCGAGTGGATATTACTCCAGTGGGGGCACGCTGAGTGCACCCACTGGGTGTAGTCCCCGAGACCGCCGTCGACTACGGGCGGTTGGCGGGGGTCTGAGAGAACTAAAAATCTTCTTAGCTGGTACTTGAGGATCCGGTACTGGTCTAGCTTGCCCTTCCTCGACTCAGAAGTCGAGTAGCACTTGAGTGATCCAGAGATGATCTTGCATCGAGCAAAATGTTTCTTTCTGAGTTCTCTTCCAGTGGGGGCACGCTGAGTGCACCCACTGGGTGTAGTCCCTGAGCCTCTGTCGGACAAGATGAGTCGGGCAGAGGGTTTTAAGTCTCCTGGTAAACCTCCATGCAGTCGACACGGTAAATATCTTTTAGTCTGAAATTGAGTCAATCGGATGCATCTTCAGGCGCTTGACATGGTAAATAAGATCATCCTGGAACTGAGTCAGTCGGACTGATCTTCGTGCACTCGGCACAGAATAAATTCAACCTAGAAATCGGTCAAGCAGTTGAATCTTCGTGCTCTCGGCATGGTGAATGAATTCGGCTTTGAAATTGCCGACTGTAGAAAAAAGCCGGACACTCCAGGGAGTAATCGTTCCAATAGTACTTCTTATATTGACCGTTAGATTTTGCGTGAAAGGGGTATTTGTAAGAGTACATTGTATCCGTATAGGAGCTTCGTTTTCACCCTTTTGTATGAAAGGGGTATTGGTCCGAGTGGACGTGCTTCCCGACTGATCTGGGTATGTTGACTGCAAGGAAAAACTTGGTGGCACTCGTATGTCTCCCGGAGGAGATAGAATAGTGGTCTGGCATGGACGTGCCATGAAACCCGAGTGGCGAGGCTAGTGTGTGGGCTGACTCTCCGTAGAGAGGCCACTCATTATCCCAGGGTAACACCCGCACATGCCATCTCTGAGTCCAAGTTTGTGAAAGTGACGCCTAAGGGCCAAGTGTATCTATAGAGGAGCGTTGTTTTCACCCTTTTGTAGTCCTGGAGACGACTTCAAGTAATCATTTGGGCGATCGTCCGAGTGGACAGTACTACTGAATAGATTTTCGGCGGAACGAGCATGTATGGTCAAAAAGATATTCCTGATGTGATCAATGGGTTGATCGAATGGGCGTAACCCCTGAGGGAGGCCTAGTCAACGGCTATGCGTAGCCCCCGAGTGATGCTCAAAAGAGGTAAGCTTGCTACAGAGTGTGATATGAGGTTCGATCATATGAGTAACTTAGTCGTTCCCGTGTTAGGGTGTAGAGGTAAAGACATGTCCAACTGATGGTGACACGCGAGGCGGACGAGGGGGATGATGTGCACAACCGAGTGACGAGATGCGGGGCGACCGAGTGTTGGAGACGTGCACAACCGAGTGGAGATGCGTGGAGCGGCTGAGTGGTGAAGACGTGCCCAACCGAGTGGTGACGCGCGGGGCGGCCGAGTCATGATGTGCGAGGTGGTCGGATGATGAAGACGTGCACAACTGAGTGGCAACGCGTGAGGCGACCGAGTGGTGAAGATGTGCACAACCGAGTGGCGATGCGCGGGGCGGCCGAGTGGTGATGACGTGCGAAGTGTTCGAATGTAGGACTACATATCCAGCCAAGTGGTGACGTGCGGGGAGACCAAGGGGCACGGATGTGTACAACAGAGTGACGACGCGTGGCGCGGCCGAGTGGTGAAGATGTGTACAACCGAGTGGTGACGTGCGGGGCGGTCGTGTGGTGAAGACATGCACAACCGAGAGGCTACGCGCGGAGCGGCCGTGTGGTGAAGGCATGCACAACCGAGAGGCGACGCGCGGGACAACCGAGTAGTGATGATGTGCACAACCGAGTGGTGACGCACGGGGCAGTCGTGTGGTGAAGATATGCACAACCGAGAGGCGACGCGCAGAGCGGCCGTGCGCTGAAGGCATGTACAACCGAGAGGCGACGCGTGGGACGGCCGAGTGGTGATGACGTGCACAACGAAGTGGCGCCACGTGGGGCGGTCGAGTGAGGATGCGCGAGGTGGCCGAGTGAAGGACTATGTGTCTAGCCAAGTGGTGATGCGTGGGGTGGCCGAGTGAAAGATTGCGTGTCCGGCCAAGTGGCTGAAATGGTCTTCGAAGGAGTTAGCCATATGCTTTCGAAGCTAATGTAATGGCGAGGTCGGTGTAGTGTGGTTGTGACGCAACAAGACCGGCGTGACAACTGAGTCTGAGTAGGAATGAAGATGGCGCGCAGAGCATCTGAGCGATCATGCAACTTAACAAAGTGGCGGGTCCGAGTGCACTCGTTGAAGTGAAGGATCTGACTGGTGTCGAAGTACTCGACTACTCAAGAGAGTGTCATTCCAAATGAGATGTAGCCCTCGAGTGCGGCATAGCCCCCGAGCGTACTACAGGCTTCAACAATGGACATGTCGAAATACGAGAAATATACTTTTGAATGGATGATTTGCAATTCATCGAGTTAGACTCGGGTAAAGATGAGGAGAAGCTTCTGAGTGATGCTCGAAGGAGGCAAACTCGCCAAAGAGTGAAGTGTGAAGTTTAATTATAAAAGGGACTTATCTGTCTCATGCCTGACGAGGTCTATATCATTGATACGATGAAGAGGATTCCACAGAGGGGTTGGCCGGATGTGTTTGAGGTCAATAGAGCGACAAGGTCGGTGTTGTGGTGCGCTAGGACCGGTACGGTGACCGAGTCCGAGCAGCGATGAAGTTGACGAGTAGGGCCGTCGAGTGATCACGTCACTTGTGTAAAAAATGGCACAAGCCAACGAAGTAATTTCTCGAGGAAATTTGATGTGTGCTGAAATGATTTGTGTGAATAACACCCGTTGACACCCGCTGGGAGTGCAAGGGGCTTGCTGGTTAACCAGCAAGAGTCTGAAAGAGCAAAGGATCCGTTGGAACTTGTCGAAGTGAAGGATCCGACTGAACTCGTTGGAGTACTCGCTCAAATAAAATGAAAGTGTAGTGTTTCGACTGAGTTGCAGCCGCGGAGGACCGATGCAAACTCGAAATGAAGAACGATACATGGTGTTCTTGAATCATGTATGCGTTAAAATGGAAGGTGGACTCAGGAGTCAAATAACAAGTACTAAGCAAGTGTGTGAAAATAAGCACCCGAGCATAGAGGTACACTCGGCGGCCTGGCCTCCGAGTGAACGTGATATGTGAATTACGGAATACTCGGGAAATCAGAAATAACAGAATGTAGTGCATGTAGAATGACTTAGCTATTTGAAGGCACGCGAGTGGCCGAATGGTTATGAGGTGACCACCCAAGTGGCGACACACGGAGCGGCCGAATGGTTATGAGATGACCAACCAAGTGGCGACACGCGGAGCGGCCGAATGGTTATGAGGTGACCAACCGAGTGGAGACGCACAAAGCAGCCGAATGGTTATGAGGTGACCAACCGAGTGGCGACGCGCGGAGCGGCCGAATGGTTATGTGGTGACCAACCAAGAGGCGACGCGCGGAGCGGCCGAATTGTTATGAGGTGACCAACCGAGTGGCGATGCCCGGAGCAGCCGAATGGTTATGAGGTGACCAACCGAGTGGCGACGTCCGGAGTGGCCGAATGGTGATGAGGTGACCAACCGAGTGGCTACGCACGGAGCGGCCGAATGGTTATGAGGTGACCAACCGAGTGGCGACGCGCGGAGCGGCCGAATGGATATGAGGTGACCATCCGAGTGGCAACGCACGGAGTGGCCGAATGGTTATGAGGTGACCAACCAAGTGGCGACGCGCGGGGCGGCCGAGTGGTGATGAGGTGACCAAGCGATGGCGACGCGCGGGGCGGCCGACTGGTTATGAGGTGACCAACCGATTGGCGACGCGCGGGGCGGCCGGGTGGTGATGAGGTGACCAACCGATTGCGACGCATGGGGCGGCCGAGTGGTGATGAGGTGACCAACCGATGGCGACGCACGGGGCGGCCAAGTGGTTATGAGGTGACCAACCGAGTGGCGACGTGGGGGGAGGCCGAGTGGTTATGAGGTGACCAACCGAGTGGTGACGCGCGGGGCGGCCGAGTGTTTATGAGGTGACCAACCGATTGCGACGCACGGGGCGGTCGAGTGGTGATGAGGTGACCAACCGATGGCGATGCGCGGGGCGGCCAAGTGGTTATGAGGTGACCAACCGAGTGGCGACGTGGGGGGAGGCCGAGTGGTTATGAGGTGACCAACCGAGTGGTGACGCGCGGGGCGGCCGAGTGGTTATGAGGTGACCAACTGATGGCGACGCACGGGGCAGTCGAGTGGCTATGAGGTGACCAACCGAGTGGCGACGCGCGGGGTGGCCGAGTGGTGATGAGGTGACCAACCGATGGCGACGCGCGGGGCGGCCGAGTGGTGATGAGGTGACCAACCGATGGCGACACGTGGGGCGGACGAGTGAAGTAGACCGTCCCGCGGAATGACGGTTGATGTCTACTACACAACCTTCTTCTTGTAGACGTTGTTGGGCCTCCAAGTGCAGAGGTTTGTAGGACAGTAGCAAATTTTCCTCAAGTGGATGACCTAAGGTTTATCAATCCCTAGGAGGCGTAGGATGAAGATGGTCTCTCTCAAGCAACCCTGCAACCAAATAACAAAGAGTCTCTTGTGTCCCCAACACACCCAATACAATGGTAAATTGTATAGGTGCACTAGTTCGGCGAAGAGATGGTGATACAAGTGGTATATGGATAGTAGATAATAGTTTTTGTGATCTGAAAATATAAAAACAGTAAGGTAACTAATGATAAAAGTGAGCACAAACGGTATTGCAATGCGTTGAAACAAGGCCTAGGGTTCATACTTTCACTAGTGCAAGTTCTCTCAACAATAATAACATAATTGGATCACATAACTATCCCTCAACATGCAACAAAGAGTCACTCCAAAGTCACTAATAGCGGAGAACGAATGAAGAGATTATGGTAGGGTACGAAACCACCTCAAAGTTATTCTTTCCAATCAATCCGTTGGGCTATTCCTATAAGTGTCACAAACAGCCCTAGAGTTTGTAATAGAATAACACCTTAAGACACAAATCAACCAAAACCCTAATGTCACCTAGATACTCCAATGTCACCTCAAGTATCCGTTGGTATGATTATACGATATGCATCACACAATCTCAGATTCATCTATTCAACCAACAAATAGAACCTCAAAGAGTGCCCCAAAGTTTCTACCGGAGAATCACGACAAAAACGTGTGCCAACCCCTATGCATAGGTTCATGGGCGGAACCCGCAAGTTGATCACCAAAACATACATGAAGTGAATCACGTGGTATCCCATTGTCACCACAGATACGCACGGCAAGACATACATTAAGTGTTCTCAAATCTTTAAAGACTCAATCTGATAAGATAACTTCAAAGGGGAAACTCAATCCATTACAAGAGAGTAGAGGGGGGAGAAAACATCATAAGATCCAACTATAATAGCAAAGCTCGCGATACATCAAGATCGTATCACCTCAAGAACATGAGAGAGAGAGAGAGAGATCAAACACATAGCTACTGGTACATACCCTCAGCCCCGAGGGAGAACTACTCCCTCCTCGTCATGGAGAGCACCGGGATGATGAAGATGGCCACCGGAGAGGGATTCCCCCTCTGGCAGGGTGCCGGAACGGTTCTAGATTGGCTTTCGGTGGCTACGGAGGCTTCTGGCGGTGGAACTCCCGATCTATTGTGTTCCCCGATCGTTTTACGGTATATGGAGATATATATAGGTGGAAGAAGTACGTCAGGGGAGCCACGAGGGGCCCACGAGGGTAGAGGGCGCGCCCCCCTACCTCGTGGCTTCCTTGAACCATCCTTGACGTGGACTCCAAGTCTCCCGGGTTGCTTTCCTTCCAAAAATAAGTTCCGTGAAGTTTCATGTCAATTGGACTCCGTTTGATTTTCCTTTTCTGCGATACTCTAAAACAAGGAAAAAAACAGAAACTGGCATTGGGCTCTGGGTTAATAGGTTAGTCCCAAAAATAATATAAAAGTGTAATAAAGCCCATAAACATCCAAAACAGAATATAATATAGCATGGAGCAATCAAAAATTATAGATACGTTGGAGACATATCAGCATCCCCAAGCTTAATTCCTACTCGTCCTCGAGTAGGTAAATGATAAAAACAGAATTTTTGATGCGGAGTGCTACTTGGCATAATTTCAATGTAATTCTTCTTAATTGTGGTATGAATATTCAGATCCGAAAGATTCAAGATAAAAGTTCATATTGACATAAAAATAATAATACTTCAAGCATACTAACTAAGCAATTATGTCTTCTCAAAATAACATGGCCAAAGAAAGTTCATCCCTACAAAATCATATAGTTTAGTCATGCTTCATTTTCGTCACACAACAATGCTCTCATCAAGCACAACCCCGATGACAGGCCATGTTAGGGAACGTAGTAATTTCAGAAATGGTCCTATGCACATGCAAGATCATGGTGATGCATAGCAACGAGAGGGGAGAGTGTTGTCTACGTACCCTCGTAGACCGAAAGCAGAAGCGTTAGCACAACGCGGTTGATGTAGTCGTACGTCTTCACGATCCGACCGATCAAGTACCGAACGTACGGCACCTCTGAGTTCAGCACACGTTCAGCCCGATGACGTCCCTCGAACTCCGATCCAGCCGAGTGTTGAGGGAGAGTTTTGTCAGCACGACGGCGTGGTGACGATGTTGATGTTCTACCGACGCAGGGCTTCGCCTAAGAACCGCTACAGTAATATCGAGGTGCACTATGGTGGAGGGGGGCACCGCACACGGCTAAAGAATCAAACGATCAATTGTTGTGTCTATGGGGTGCCATCCTGCCCCCGTATATAAAGGAGCAAGGGGGGTGCGGCCGGCCAGGGAGAGGGCGCGCCAGGAGGAGTCCTACTCCCACCGGGAGTAGGACTCCCCCCCCCTTTCCTAGTTGGAATAGGATTCGGGAGAAGGAAAGAGAGAGGGGAAGAAGGAAAGAGGGGGCCGGCCCCCCTTGCCCTAAACTGAGGTTTGGGCCTTGGGGGGCGCGCCCCACACTCCCCTTGCTTTCCTCTATTTCCACTAAGGCCCATGTAGGTCCATTAAGCCCCCGGGGGGTTCCGGTACTCCGGTAAAATCCTGATTTCACCCGGAACACTTCCGACATCCAAACATAGGCTTCCAATATATCAATCTTCATGTCTCGACCATTTCAAGACTCCTCGTCATGTCCTTGATCACATCCGGGACTCCGAACAACCTTCAGTACATCAAAACATATAAACTCATAATATAACCGTCATCGTAACGTTAAGCGTGCGGACCCTATGGGTTTGAGAACTATGTAGACATGACCGAGACACATCTCCGGTCAATAACCAATAGCGGAACCTGGATGCTCATATTGGCTCCCACATATTCTACGAAGATCTTTTATCGGTCAGACCGCGTAACAACATACGTTGTTCCCTTTGTCATCAGTATGTTACTTGCCCGAGATTCGATCATCGGTATCTCAATACCTAGTTCAATCTCGTTACCGGCAAGTCTCTTTACTCGTTATGTAACACATAATCCCGCAACTAACTAATTAGTTGCAATGCTTGCAAGGCTTATAGTGATGTGTATTACCGAGTGGGCCCAGAGATACCTCTCTGACAATCGGAGTGACAAGTCCTAATCTCGAAATACGCCAACCCAACAAGTACCTTCGGAGACACCTGTAGAGCACCTTTATAATCACCCAGTTACGTTGTGACGTTTGGTAGCACACAAAGTGTTCCTCTGGTAAACGGGGGTTGCATAATCTCATAGTCATAGGAACATGTATAAGTCATGAAGAAAGCAATAGCAACAAACTAAACGATCAAGTGCTATGCTAACGAAATGGGTCATGTCAATCACATCATTCTCCTAATGATGTGACCCCGTTAATCAAATGACAACTCATGTCCATGGTTAGGAAACATAACCATCTTTGATCAACGAGCTAGTCAAGTAGAGACATACTAGTCACAATCTGTTTGTCTATGTATTCACACATGTATTATGTTTCCGGTTAATACAATTCTAGCATGAATAATAAACATTTATCATGAAATAAGGAAATAAATAATAACTTTATTATTGCCTCTAGGGCATATTTCCTTCAAGCCAAGCAATTGTTTCATACTTTAGTAATCTCAAACCTATAAACTTTCACGCAATATATGAGCGTGAGCCATGGACATAGCACTATGGGTGGAATAGAATATGATGATGGGCGTTATGTGGAGAAGACAAAAAAGGAGAAAGTCTCACATCAACGAGGCTAATCAATGGGCTATGGAGATGCCCATCGATTGATGTTAATGCAAGGAGTAGGGATTGCCATGCAACGGATGCACTAGAGCTATAAATGTATGAAAGCTCACAAAAGAAACTAAGTGGGTGTGCATCCAACTTGCTTGCTCACGAAGACATAGGGCACTTGAGGAGGCCCATTGTTGGAATATACAAGCCAAGTTCTATAATGAAAAATTCCCACTAGTATATGAAAGTGACAAAACAAGAGACTCTCTATCATGAAGATCATGGTGCTACTTTGAAGCACAAGTGTGGTAAAAGGATAGTAGCATTGCCCCTTTTATTATTTTATTTTATTTTTATTTGGCCTTTCCCTTTTTTTGGCCATTCTTTCTTTTTTTGGGCCTTCCCTTTTTTTATTTGGCCTTTCTCTTTTTTTCAGGGACAATGCTCTATTAATGATGATCATCACACTTCTATTTATTTACAACTCAAAGATTACAACTCGAT
Organism: Triticum urartu; assembly: GCF_003073215.2. Lineage (NCBI taxonomy): Eukaryota > Viridiplantae > Streptophyta > Magnoliopsida > Poales > Poaceae > Triticum > Triticum urartu. The sequence continues at coordinate 185,187,889 of NC_053026.1, read as the reverse complement.
ACTAGAACAAGATATGACTCTATATGAATGCCTTCGGCGGTGTACCAAGATTGCGATGAATCAAGAGTGACATGTATGAAAAATTATGAATGGTGGCTTTGCCACAAATACGATGTCAACTACATGATCATGCAAAGCGATATGACAATGATGAACGTGTCATGATAAACGGAATGGTGGAAAGTTGCATGGCAATATATCTTGGAATGGCTATGAAAATGCCATAATAGGTAGGTATGGTGGCTGTTTTGAGGAAGATATAAGGAGGTTTATGTGTGAAAGAGCGTATCATATCACGGGGTTTGGATGCACCGGCGATGTTTGCACCAACTCTCAATGTGAGAAAGGGCAATGCACGGTACCAAAGAGGCTAGCAATGATGGAAGGGTGAGAGTGCGTATAATCCATGGACTCAACATTAGTCATAAAGAACTCACATACTTATTGCAAAAATCTACAAGTCATCAAAAACCAAGCACTACGTGCATGCTCTTAGGGGGATGGATTGGTAGGAAAAGACCATCGCTCCTCCCCGACCGCCACTCATAAGGAAGACAATCAAATAACACCTCATGTTTCAAATTTTTACATAACGTTTACCATACGTGCATGCTACGGGACTTGCAAACTTCAACACAAGCATTTCTCAAATTCACAACTACTCAACTAGACGACTTTGATATTGTTACCTCCATATCTCAAAACAATCATCAAGCATCAAACTTCTCTTAGTATTCAAAACACTCATAAGAATTTTTTTACTAATCTTGAATACCTAGCATATTAGGATTATTTAAGCAAATTACCATGCTATTTAAGACTCTCAAAATAATATAAGTGAAGCATGAGAGTTCATCTATTTCTATAAAATAAAACCACCACCGTGCTCTAAAAGGATATAAGTGAAGCACTAGAGCATTTGACAAACTACTCCGAAAGATATAAGTGAAGATTAATGAGTAGTCGAATAATTATGCAACTATGTGAAGACTCTCTAACATTTAATAATTTCAGATCTTGGTATTTTATTCAAACATAAAGCAAAACAAAATGAAATAAAATGACGCTCCAAGCAAAACACATATCATGTGGCGAATAAAAATATAGCTCCAAGTAAAGTTACCGATGAACGAAGACGAAAGAGGGGATTCCTTCCGGGGCATCCCCAAGCTTAGGCTTTTGGTTGTCCTTTAATATTACCTTGGGGTGCCTTGGGAATCCCCAAGCTTAGGCTCTTGCCACTCCTTATTCCATAATCCATCGAATCTTTACCCAAAACTTGAAAACTTCACAACACAAAACTTAACAGAAAACTCGTAAGCTCCGTTAGCGAAAGAAAACAAAACACCACTTCAAGGTACTGTAATGAACTCATTCTTTATTTATATTGTTGTTAAACCTACTGTATTCCAACTTCTCTATGGTTTATAAACTCTTTTACTAGCCATAGATTCATCAAAATAAGCAAACAACACACGAAAAACAGAATCTATCAAAAACAGAACAGTCTGTAGTAATCTGGATCAAACGTATACTATGGAACTCATAAAATTCTCCAATAAATTGCTGGACGTGAGGAATTTATCTATTAATCATATGCAAAAATAATTAACTAAATATCACTCTCCATTAAAAAATGGCAGCAAATCTCGTGAGCGCTAAGGTTTCTGTTTTTTACAGCAAGATCAACAAGACTTTCCCCAAGTCTTCCCAACGGTTCTACTTGGCACAAACACTAATTAAAACATAAAAACTCAATCATAACAAAGGCTAGATAAATTATTTATTACTAAACAGGATCAAAAAGCAAGTAACAAAAATAAAGTTGGGTTGCCTCCCAACAAGCGCTATCGTTTAACGCCCCTAGCTAGGCATGCTGATTTCAAGGATGCTCATATAGTAGATAAGAATTGTAACATAAAGAGAGCATCATGAAGAATATGACTAGCACATTTAAGTCTAACCCTCTTCCTATGCATAGGGGTTTTGTGACCAAACAACTTATGGGAACAATAATCAACTAGCATAGGAAGGAAAAACAAGCATAACTTCAAAACTTTAAGGACATAGAGAGGAAACTTGATATTATTACAATTCCTACAAGCATATGTTCCTCCCTCATAATAATTTTCAGTAGCATCATGAATGAATTCAACAATATAACCAGCATCTAAAGCATTCTTTTCATGATCTACAAGCATAAAAGTTTTATGTGACGCTCGGATAATTAAGCTACAGTAACCCTCTACTAATGTTGCCATGTCACCACGATTACTGTTGATAATCTCGCGATGGTTCAAAACCGATTCAAATTCAAATTCAAAGTCAAGCAAACCATAAAAGTTTTCAAATATTAAAACTAAAATGTTCTGCATGTGACACATAATCCCTAGGTAATGTTGGTGGAGAAACCACATTTTTATTAAATAATTTAATGCAGTAATGTAATTAAAACAGTAGCTAAAACATTTAATTAAATGCCTTTTATAAATTATAAATTATTTAAACATTTTATTTAGGGGCCAAACTTTTAAGGCAGTGAGTTATTTAGAGACATTATTTTAGGAACTATTGTCCTATTTTACAAAACTAAAGAAACTAAAAGTAAAATAAAACAAAATAAAACAAAATAGGAAAGGAAAAGAAAAACAAACAACAAAATCAAAAGGAGAAGGAACGCCCCCCTGCCGGGCCACGGCCCAGCTGGCCGAAACCAGTGAGGCCGGCCCACCCGGTGCCCCTGTATAACCCCACCCCACTAACCCTAGAGCCCACTACCCCCACGATCCCCACTCCCCCCCTCGATCCACTCCTCCCTCTCCCTACCCATTCTGGATCGGGGCGCCCGACCCGCCGCCGCGCCTTCGCCGTTTTCGCGCGCCGGCGCCACCCCGAGCTACACTAGGTTGGGCAGAAGCCTTTTCACCCTCCCCTACATCGCCTACATGGACCAGCTCGAGCTCCTCACCCCTGCGTCAAGCTGTTCGCTCCCGTCTTCCACCTCGGACTCGGAGACCGCCGTCGTTGCTTCGTCGTCTCCGGCGCCTCCCTGTGCTCGCCGAGCCTTCCATGTGCTCCGATGTGAGCCCCTCCATCGATCCCCCTCTTCCTCCTTTCGTTTTCCTCGCCGTAGCGCCGCCCCATGAGCTCGCTTGCCCGCTGCCGAACCCGCTCGTGTTCACCATGCCCAGGCGCTTCGCCGTGCCCCGAACGCGCCGGCCAACACTCGGACGTGTCGGCTCCGCCGCGCCCGCGCCGAGCAACCTGAGTTCGTGCTTAGCGCCACTGGCCCGCGCTCCCCCTGGCCTTCCCCCGGATGCCGCTCGCGCCGGCTGCGCCCCTCACCTGCATCGCCCGGCACCTGCCGCACCCCATCGCTACTGCTGTGCCGCCCCGCCTCCGCCACTACTGCCGCGCCATGCCGCCAGCCGTAGCCCCGCCTCCCCTCGGCACTGTGCCGCCGCCCTGCCGGGCGCACGCGCCCTTGCGCCGGTTAGCCGCGCTGGGTCGCTTCGGGGCTTCGTTGCCCCGGCGCCCGCTAACCCGCCCCGTTTTTTCCCATGTGCCTATGACTAGTGGGGCCCAGCCCCAGAAATGAAATGATAAAAAAAGGAATTTAAAATAATAAAATTAATTAATTAATTAATTAAGTTTATTAATTCTGATTAATTAAACTAAACAACAAATTAAACTAATTTATCATGATTAGTTAGTCTAGTCAATGACGAACGGGACCCACATGTCATTTGACCAGTCAACTCCTCTGTTGACTGCTGACGTCAGCATGCACTGTTCTGGATAATGCTGATTAAATTAACTAAATAAATCCTAAAATGATTTAAATCTTTTAAAATTAATATAAAATAAATCGTAGCTCGGATGGGAAAACTTTGTACATGAAAGTTGCTCAGAACGACGAGACGAATCCGGATCCGCAACCCGTTCGTCCACCACGCATCCCTAGCATACCGAACATGCAACTTTCCCCCTCCGGTTCATCTGTCCAAAAATGCGAAACACCGGGAATACTTTCCCGGACGTTTTCCCCCTTCACCGGTACCACCTCGTATCGCGTTAGGGCACTCCTAGCATCGCGTTTTGTCATGTCATGCATCGTCATGCATTTGTTTGCATTATATTTATTGTTTCTTCCCCCTCTTCTCTCACTAGACACCGAGACCGACGCCGCTGCTACCCAGTATGACTACGGTGTTGACGACCCCTCTCTCTTGCCAGAGAGAGCAACCAGGCAAGCCCCCCCCCCTTGATCACCATATATCGCCTACTCTCCTCTATACTGCTTGCATTAGAGTAGTGTAGCATGTTACTGCTTTCCGTTAATCCTATCCTGATGCATAGCCTGTCATTGTTGCTACAACTGTTGATACCGTACCTGCAATCCTAAATGCTTAGTATAGGATGCTAGTTTATCATCAGTGGCCATACATTCTTGTCCGTCTGCCATGCTATACTATCGGGCCGTGATCACTCGGGAGTTGATCACGGGTATATACCTATACTTTATACATGATACATGTGATGACTAAAGTTGGGTTGGCTTGAGGAGTACCCGCGAGTGATTCACGGATTGGGGGCTGAAAGGACCTTTGTCCCGACGGCCCTCTGGGTGGATCTTTGTGGCGGAGCGACAGGGCAGGTTGAGACCACCTAGGAGAGAGGTGGGCCTGGCCTTGATCGGAGTTCGCGGGGTCTTCAAGATAACACGTTAACGAGATCTTGGTATTTGATCTGAGTCTGGCTACTGGCCTATATGCACTAACCATCTACGCGGGGACAATTATGGGCACTCGACGTCGTGGTATCAGCCGAAGCCTTCATGACGTCAGCGACTGAGCGGCGCGCGCCGGGTTGGACCGCGTAACGCAACTTCCTTTGTAATGAGGTTGCTAGGTCTGCTCACCGGCGCGTTCGCAACGTGCAGGTGTGCAAAGGGCGATGGGCCCAGACCCCTGCGCCATAGGATTTAGACCGGCGTGCTGACCTCTTCTTGGGCCTAGGTAGGGCTGCGACGTGTTGATCTTCCGAGGCCGGGCATGACCCAGGAAAGTGTGTCCGGCCAAATGGGATCGAGCGTGTTGGGTTATGTGGTGCACCCCTGCAGGGAAGTTAATCTATTCGAATAGCCGTGATCTTCGGTAACAGGACGACTTGGAGTTGTACCTTGACCTTATGACAACTAGAACCGGATACTTAATAAAACACACCCTTCCAAGTGCCAGATACAACCCAACTGGTGATCGCTCTCTCACAGGGCGACGAGGGGAGGATCATCGGTTAGGATTATGCTATGCGATGATACTTGGAGGACTTCAGTCTACTCTCTTCTACATGCTGCAAGACGGAGGCTGCCAGAAGCATAGTCTTCGAAAGGACTAGCTACCCCCCCTTATTCCGGCTTTCTGCAGTTCATCCCCATATAATAGCCTTATTCCAGTTGATACCAATGCATACATATGTAGTGTAGCTCCTTGCTTGCGAGTACTTTGGATGAGTACTCACGGTTGCTTTGCTTCCTCTTTTCCCCCTTTCTTTAATCGATTGCTGTGACCAGACATTGGAGCCCAGGAGCCAGACGCCACCGTCGACGACGACTACTACTACTCGGGAGGTGCCTACTACTACGTGCAGCCCGCTGACGACGACCAGGAGTAGTTTAGGAGGATCCCAGGCAGGAAGCCTGCGCCTCTTTCGATCTGTATCCCAGTTTGTGCTAGCCTTCTTAAGGCAAACTTGTTTAAATTATGTCTGTACTCAGATATTGTTGCTTCCGCTGACTCGTCTATGATCGAGCTCTTGTATTTGAGCCCTCGAGGCCCCTGGCTTGTAATATGATGCTTGTATGACTTATTTTATTTGTAGAGTTGTGTTGTGATACCTTCCCGTGAGTCCCTGATCTTGATCGTACACGTTTGCGTGTATGATTAGTGTACGGTCAAATCAGGGGCGTCACAAGTTCGTATCATAGCCGACTGCCTCTAGGGATCCCCTTCCACACTCCTTGGCCGAAGTCGAGTCTAGACATTACAAAAACTTTTACTAACATGGCTGTGTGCCTTACGGGCCCACATCGCCATTGGGTGGTATTAGGATCTTTTACTCCTTGTCTATACTCTGGGACTCTAATCTCACTTCTATTCGGGTTAAACTGAATTTCGCTAAATCTAACATTAGGATCTCATTATCACTTTCACCCGGAGAGCACCTTATTACCGATGATCGTCTGCTACACCAGAAGACCCTGAAGATACTCTCCATTGTTAACCCGAGAACTTGTGTTCATCGCGTTTGCAATTCCCCTTCGACCCTCAACCCCTATGGATAACTACATGCAATTGTCATTCTTACATTCATCCCTAGTTGTTCTTGTTATTACAAGATACCCCGAAATACTCGTCGTTGATTCGATAATCCTTTGTGCCTTACTGCCTTGCAGTTTTTGCCACATGAATACCCCTACGAATAATTTCTCACACTTGCCGAGTATCCGCTTATCCCCGGTTGTTTGTGTTTCGCAAAAGTCTTCAAAATACTATTTGATCCTTCGAAAATCCCTAGCAGCTTATTGCTCTGCAAACACTTGTCTGCTTGCATTATGGATGCTCTCCATATGTCTTGCAATATTCATTAATCTCCTTTGACACCATCATTTTGATCCTATTGATTCAACATGAGTGCGAGTGCACGCAATCATCAGTTGATCCTTTTAAAATATCTTTCCGGCTTAGATGTCATTTTGATAGTGAGCTGGTTATCGACTCATCAAATTGCCATCGATTGTACCCCTAAGTCTATTCAACTTATCCATTCTTAATCAGACTGTTGGCTTCTGATCCTTGATTTGAAAATCTTCATTCCTTTGCAGATGAGCTCTGAATTAGTCAGTTGTTTCTATAATCCAATGCCTTCGCATTGATTCTTCTTCTAGTTGAGTATCGATGCTCACATCAGTTCTCTTGTGGACCATCAACTCCTTTGTTGGGTTTTATCCGACAACGTCCTTCATATTCAATGACTTTGTGAGTCTTTTCTCGGATACATAATGCCTTTGGTAAATTGTATCCTCTGCTTTGTCGAACATGCTCTGCTTTCGAGCTTGTGTTGTTTACTCCTGAAGTTCGTGGTATATGTTCCTAAGAAGCCCTGATGGGTTGAACCAATGCCTTCCCTAATCTATGCAAACCCGAAAGATTTCACAGGTCATACTTATCTGGTATTGCACTAGGTAAAACTTTCAACAACTAATGCCATTTTGAAAAGAAACGAGAAGTGAATGAAAGGTTATGCATTGGCGAAGTGGGAGTCGACCTTGAACTTTGTGTTCATGCCCATGGACATGATGTAGAACTTATCATGGAAGCTGCTCGTAAAAATAATTACCCCCTTGTTAGAAGTTCATCTTGTATCCGTGGTTCGATCATTTATGATTGTGGTTCCGACCAAAATTTCTTCCTTTGATTCCATTTCTCAGACAAGTTAAAGCGCTTGTCTTCTATATATCAATACACCACACTTCAACCTTTCATTTGATATGCCTTCGAGTATTATCCCCCTAGTATCTCGAGGATATCATGCCATTGCACTACATCTTATGAATTTGTGCTGGAGTAATACCTTTCCCTATTAGAGTCACTCTACAAGTTCTGGGTTGTCGTCAACCGAGAACATCGATAAGTGAATTGATTCCGTGCTCCGACCTTCGATACGATAACTCTAAGTAATTTTCGTTCCTTATGATTTAATAATCCTTCAAGTCATTCCTAGCCTGATCGGCTATATCATTATCGTGCAACTTTTTAACTGTGCTACCTGGCCCTTATTCCCGGAGCACAATTTTCGATGATGAGCTAAGCTTACATCGACTTTCCTCATCATATCATTTTGCTTTGGACAACAAGCTTGTTTTCGAGTTTGTGTCGTACCCATGGTTCCAATAACCTCTTTCTTCATCATTCCTTTGACTTGATATCATCGCTGATCGATTACATCTTCAGGTAATCTCTCGACAAATGTGTTGTGATCATTATCAACATTCCGAGCTCTTCTGGAACATCAATCAAATTCATGATGAGAATTACCATCCTTGCCCCTCGATGATTTGTGTTGTCATCGACTACTTCCTTGCCTTCTTTCCAACACAAACTTGTTCGTGTTGTGGTTGTACCTTAGTTCCTAGCTATCCAGCTTGTCTTATGTCCTACCTTGAAGTAATACCATCTTATATATCAAGAATGTTGTGAGAATTTCACCACCTCTTAAGAATTCTTGGTATGGTGATACTTCTCACCATCACCATTCTTTCTTGGTACCCGTGTTGTTTCTAACTAGAATACCGACAATTGAACTATGATGTGTGAATTCAAAACTTCTAGCAACCCTATTGCTTTGAAGTGAATGGTCGAGTTTCATTCTAAATCTTTTGTTCGTCAAGTCACAATTCTAACATTGATCGTGCAACCCAGCCCATATTTTGGGTGCACCTTTCAACCCATGTTTAATTGTGTATGTTTTCCTCCAGCATACATCATTAAGTCATTTGATCTGGCTAATGTTATCTCCTTGTTCACATAGTTGTGTAAATCCATCCTTTTTGGAAATGTCAATGGATTGTCGCTGAGTCAATCAGTCACCTCCTCACCTCTCCTTGATTTAATGGTGGACTCTTATTTCGGAACTCGCTTCCATGGTTTAATTCCCGAGAATCATACAATGTCACCTCGACAATTTGTGTTGCACCTTTCTTCCCAGGCATCCTGAGTCTAAGGTATCTTGACACCAATCAGATCTGAATCTTGGTCAGATATGATGGTTGGAACATATTTTCAAGAGTTATAACATTGGTCCCTATATGCCCCGGTAAGGTGATGTCATGCCTAGCACGCCTGACCAGAGGACCTAGTGTTATAGTTTCCTTTTAAAAAGGTTAATCATTTTTCCATGAGGAAATTGAATGCCTTGTTTAATAAGTTTATCCTGATGGATCCTTTGTGTATCCAAAGTCCGACCTTGCTCGAAGACCATGTCAGTGCTATCTCGAAGCATGTCTGTGGTACTCTGGTCATCGATAAGAACATTTTGAAGCACCCTGCTAAATTTCCTTTATCAATTATTCAAACACCATTGTTTGGGTAATGTCATGAACTTCCTCTCCCCTTACCTAAATGGTTTTATACGTTATATCCTGTCATGGATATCATGCTCTACTTGTCCTTGGGAAGGATATACCCCTGAAATATGTGTTTAAACACCTTTTCCCTTTCCATTGTTTGGTTTAACCTTTCTTGTGATCTATATGATCCATGCAGAAATATTCTCCTGCTTATGTAAACACCTCGGTGTACAATTCTGGCAGTAAGACCCTGTTACTATTGTTGATGACATTCCGGTAACCACCGATGGACGAGAACTTTGCCTATTGGTCCGCCTCGTTCAACGAACAGGAAAATGGTTCTCTTCGTCCCTCGCCCTTGGTACCGATGTTGTTGCCGACATAACTGATAGGCTATCCTCTGACATGCCTTGCTTACATGATCGTGCAAGATGTCATCGCCCTTCCTATGTTTAACCCACATGGTGGGCCCATAACCCACAGTTCCTCAGGATCAAACCTTGACTCTCCTATACACCCCCTGTTTCCAAACTAATTCCTCGTACTTGGCCTCGTATGTGATTCACGAGCCACCTTCCGAGAGATCATCAATTATGGTATCAGACACAATACTTATTCCCATTGCTTTGAATCCCTTTTCACGCCCTGTTTCAGGCATCGGACGATTGCCTGCCTCGAAACTTCCCATGATACCTCCTTACTTTGCTCTTGATATTTTTGTAAGTTTCAATTCTAGAGTTACTTTCGCCACTTTCCTCGATGTTATCGACCAGATAGTCGACCCTGCAGAGTTCTGTTCTCTCGGTATGCCCAACCTTTATTCTTTTGTAAGTACGATGGAGTTCCTGAAGAAAGGATGCCGACTTCATCATGATGACCTGAAACAGAGAAATGAAGACATCAATGTATTGGACCAGCCTCTTTGAGAAGAGCAAGCCAGGATGAGAAGACCCGCTAGATGCGTTACCAAACCTTTCCCCCCTTTCACTACCTCTTAAATCTCGGGACGAGATTTCTTGTAGTGGAGGAGAATTGTGACGCTCGGATAATTAAGCTACAGTAACCCTCTACTAATGTTGCCACGTCACCACGATTACTATTGATAATCTCGCGATGGTTCGAAACCGATTCAAAGTCAAGCAAACCATAAAAGTTTTCAAATATTAAAACTAAAATGTTCTGCATGTGACACATAATCCCTAGGTAATGTTGGTGGAGAAACCACATTTTTATTAAATAATTTAATGCAATAATGTAATTAAAACAGTAGCTAAAACATTTAATTAAATGCCTTTTATAAATTATAAATTATTTAAACATTTTATTTAGGGGCCAAACTTTTAAGGCAGTGAGTTATTTAGAGACATTATTTTAGGAACTATTGTCCTATTTTACAAAACTAAAGAAACTAAAAGTAAAATAAAACAGAATAAAAGAAAATAGGAAAGGAAAAGAAAAACAAACAACAAAATCAAAAGGAGAGGGAACCCCCCCCCCTGCCGAGCCACGGCCCAACTGGCCGAAACCAGTGAGGCTGGCCCACCCGGTGCCCCTGTATAACCCCACCCCACTAACCCTAGAGCCCACTACCCCCACGATCCCCACTCCCCCTCGATCCACTCCTCCCTCTCCCTCCCCATTCTGGATCGGGGCGCCCGACCCGCCGCCATGCCTTCACCGTTTTCGCGCGCCGGCGCCACCCCGAGCTGCACCAGGTTGGGCAGAAGCCTTGTCACCCTCCCCTACATCGCCTACATGGACCAGCTCGAGCTCCTCACCCCTGCGTCAAGCTGTTCGCCGTCGTCTTCCACCTCAGACTCGGAGACCGCCGTCGTTGCTTCGTCGTCTCCGGCGCCTCCCTGTGCTCGCCGAGCCTTCCATGTGCTCCAATGTGAGCCCCTCCATCGATCCCCCTCTTCCTCCTTTCGTTTTCCTCGCCGTAGCGCCGCCCCACGAGCTCGCTTGCCCGCTGCCGAACCCGCTCGCGTTCACCATGCCCAGGCGCTTCGTCGTGCCCCGAACGCGCCGGCCAACACTCGGACGCGTCAGCTCCACCGCGCCCGCGCACAGCAACCCAAGTTCGTGCTTAGCGCCACCGGCCCGCGATCCCCCTGGACGCCGCTCGCGCCGGCTGCGCCCCTCACCTGCATCGCCCGGCACCTGGCGCACCCTATCGCTGTTGTTGTGCCGCCCCGCCTCCGCCACTACTGCCGCGCCATGCCGCCAGCCGCAGCCCCGCCTCCCCTCGACACTGCGCCGCCACCCTGCCGGGCGCACGCGCCCTTGCGCCGGTTAGCCGCGCTGGGTTGCTTCGGGGCTTCGCTGCCCCGGCGCCCGCTAACCCGCCCCGTTTCTTCCCCTGTGCCTATGACTAGTGGGGCCCAGCCCCAGAAATGAAATGATAAAAAAAGAATTTAAAATAATAATAATAATAAAAATTAATTAATTAATTAACTTAACTTTATTAATTCTGATTAATTAAACTAAACAACAAATTAAACTAATTAATCATGATTAGTTAGTCTAGTCAATGATGAACGGGACCCACATGTCATTTGACCAGTCAACTCCTCTGTTGACTGCTGACGTCATGCTGACGTCAGCATGCACTGTTCTGGATAATGCTGATTAAATTAATTAAATAAATCCTAAAAATGATTTAAATCTTTTAAAATTAATATAAAATAAACCGTAGCTCGGATGGAAAAACTTTGTACATGAAAGTTGCTCAGAACGACGAGACGAATCCGGATACGCAACCCGTTCGTCTGCCACGCATCCCTAGCATACCGAACACGCAACTTTCCCCCTCCAGTTCATCTGTCCAAAAACGCGAAACACCGGGAATACTTTCCCGGACGTTTTCCCCCTTCACCGGTACCACCTCGTATCGCGTTAGGGCACGCCTAGCATCGCGCTTTGTCATGTCATGCATCGTCATGCATTTGTTTGCATTATATTTATTGTTTCTTCCCCCTCTTCTCTCGCTAGACACCGAGACCGACGCCGCTGCTACCTAGTACGACTACGGTGTTGACGACCCCTCTCTCTTGCCAGAGCAACCAGGCAAGCCCCCCCCCCCTGATCACCATATATCGCCTACTCTCCTCTATACTGCTTGCATTAGAGTAGTGTAGCATGTTACTGCTTTCCATTAATCCTATCCTGATGCATAGCCTGTCACTGTTGCTACAACTGTTGATACCTTACCTGCAATCCTAAATGCTTAGTATAGGATGCTAGTTTATCATCAGTGGCCATACATTCTTGTCCGTCTGCCATGCTATACTATCGGGCCGTGATCACTTGGGAGTTGATCACGAGTATACACCTATACTTTATACATGATACATGTGATGACTAAAGTCGGGTTGGCTCGAGGAGTACCCGCGAGTGATTCACGGATTGGGGGCTGAAAGGACCTTTGTCCCGACGGCCCTCTGGGTGGATCTTTGTGGCGGAGCGACAGGGCAGGTTGAGACCACCTAGGAGAGAGGTGGGCCTGGCCCTGGTCGGCGTTCGCGGTGTCTTCAAGATAACACGTTATAACGAGATCTTGGTATTTGATCTGAGTCTGGCTACTGGCCTATACGCACTAACCATCTACGCGGGGACAGTTATGGGCACTCGACGTCGTGGTATCAGCCGAAGCCTTCATGACGTCAGCGACTGAGCGGCGCGCGCCGGGTTGGACCGCGTAACGCAACTTCCTTTGTAATGGAGGTTGCTAGGTCTGCTCACCGGCCGCGTTCGCAATGTGCAGGTGTGCAAAGGGTGATGGGCCCAGACCCATGCGCCACAGGATTTAGACCGGCGTGCTGACCTCTCTGTTGGGCCTAGGTAGGGCTGCGATGTGTTGATCTTCCGAGGCCGGGCATGACCTAGGAAAGTGTGTCTGGCCAAATGGGATCGAGCGTGTTGGGTTATGTGGTGCCCCCCTGCAGGGAAGTTAATCTGTTCGAATAGCCGTGATCTTCGGTAACAGGACGACTTGGAGTTGGACCTTGACCTTATGACAACTAGAACCGGATACTTAATAAAACACACCCTTCCAAGTGCCAGATACAACCGGTGATCGCTCTCTCACAGGGCGACGAGGGGAGGATCATCGGTTAGGAGTATGCTATGTGATGATACTTGGAGGACTTCAGTCTACTCTCTTCTACATGCTGTAAGACGGAGGCTGCCAGAAGCGTAGTCTTTGAAAGGACTAGCTACCCCCCCCCTTATTCCGGCTTTCTGCAGTTCAGTCCCCATATAATAGCCTTATTCCAGTTGATACCAATGCATACATATGTAGTGTAGCTCCTTGCTTGCGAGTACTTTGGATGAGTACTCACGGTTGCTTTGCTCCCTCTTTTGCCCCTTTCTTTACTCGATTGCTGCGACCAGACGTTGGAGCCCAGGAGCCAGACGCCACCGTCGATGATGACTACTACTACTCGGGAGGTGCCTACTACTACGTGCAGCCCGCTGACGACGACCAGGAGTAGTTTAGGAGGATCCCAGGCAGGAGGCCTGCACGTCTTTTGATCTGTATCCCAGTTTGTGCAAGCCTTCTTAAGGCAAACTTGTTTAACTTATGTCTGTACTCAGATATTGTTGCTTCCGCTGACTCGTCTATGATCGAGCTCTTGTATTCGAGCCCTCGAGGCCCCTGGCTTGTAATATGATGGTTGTATGACTTATTTTATTTGTAGATTTGTGTTGTGATACCTTCCCGTGAGTCCCTGATCTTGATTGTACACGTTTGCGTGTATGATTAGTGTACGGTCAAATCGGGGGCGTCACAATTTACTACTCTCCACATAAGCAAATTTCTTCTCGTGAATAATAGTGGGAGCAAACTCAACAAAATAACTATCATGTGATTGAAAATTAAGATCGAGATGACAAGTTTCATGGTTATCATTGTTCTTTAAAGCATACGTGTCATCACAATAATCATCATAGATAGGAGGCATGCTTTCATCATAATAAATTTGCTCATCAAAACTTGGGGGACAAAAAATATCATCTTCATCAAACATAGCTTCCCCAAGCTTGTGGCTTTGCATATCATTAGCATCATGGATATTCAAGGAATTCATACTAACAACATTGCAATCATGCCCATCATTCAAATATTTAGTGCCAAACATTTTAATGCATTCTTCTTCTAACACTTTGGCACAATTTTCCTTTCCATCATACTCACGAAAGATATTAAAAAGATGAAGCGTATGAGGCAAACTCAATTCCATATTTTTTTTTGTGGTTTTCTTTTATAAACTAAACTAGTGATAAAACAAGAAACTAAAAGACTCGATTGCAAGATCTAAATATATACCTTCAAGCGCTAACCTCCCTGGCAACGGCGCCAGAAAAGAGCTTGATGTCTACTACACAACCTTCTTCTTGTAGACGTTGTTGGGCCTCCAAGTGCAGAGGTTTGTAGGACAGTAGCAAATTTCCCTCAAGTGGATGACCTAAGATTTATCAATCCGTAGGAGGCGTAGGATGAAGATGGTCTCTCTCAAGAAACCCTGCAACCAAATAATAAAGAGTCTCTTGTGTCCCCAACACACCCAATACAATGGTAAATTGTATAGGTGCACTAGTTCGGCGAAGAGATGGTGATACAAGTGGTATATGGATAGTAGATAATAGTTTTTGTAATCTGAAAATATAAAAACAGCAAGGTAACTAATGATAAAAGTGAGCACAAATGGTATTGCAATGCGTTGAAACAAGGCCTAGGGTTCATACTTTCACTAGGGCAAGTTCTCTCAACAATAATAACATAATTGGATCACATAACTATCCCTCAACATGCAACAAAGAGTCACTCCAAAGTCACTAATAGCGGAGAACGAATGAAGAGATTATGGTAGGGTATGAAACCACCTCAAAGTTGTTCTTTCCAATCAATCCGTTGGGCTATTCCTATAAGTGTCACAAACAGCCCTAGAGTTCGTAATAGAATAACACCTTAAGACACAAATCAACCAAAACCCTAATGTCACCTAGATACACCAATGTCACCTCAAGTATCCGTTGGTATGATTATATGATATGCATCACACAATCTCAGATTCATCTATTCAACCAACACATAGAACCTCAAAGAGTGCCCCAAAGTTTCTACCGGAGAATCACGACGAAAACGTGTGCCAACCCCTATGCATAGGTTCATGGATGGAACCCGCAAGTTGATCACCAAAACATACATCAAGTGAATCACGTGGTATCTCATTGTCACCACAGATACGCATGGCAAGACATACATCAAGTGTTCTCAAATCTTTAAAGACTCAATCCGATAAGATAACTTCAAAGGGGAAACTCAATCCATTACAAGGGAGTAGAGGGGGAGAAAACATCATAAGATCCAACTATAATAGCAAAGCTCGCGATACATCAAGATCGTATCACCTCAAGAACACGAGAGAGAGAGAGAGAGAGATCAAACACATAGCTACTGGTACATACCCTCAGCCCCGAGGGAGAACTACTCCCTCCTCGTCATGGAGAGCACCGGGATGATGAAGATGGCCACCAGAGAGAGATTCCCCCTCCGGCAGGGTGCCGGAACGTGTCTAGATTGGCTTTCTGTGGCTACGGAGGCTTATGGCGGTGGAACTCACGATCTATTGTGTTCCCCGATCATTTTAGGGTATTTGGAGATATATAGGCGGAAGAAGTACGTCAGGGGAGCCACGAGGGGCCCATGAGGATGCAGGGCGCCCCCCCCCCTACCTAGTGGCTTCCTCAAAGCTTCCTTGACATGGACTCCAAGTCTCCCGGGTTGCTTTCCTTCCAAAAATAAGTTCCGTGAAGTTTCAGGTCAATTGGACTCCGTTTGATTTTCCTTTTCTCCCATACTCTAAAACAAAGAAAAAATAGAAACTAGCACTGGGCTCTGGGTTAATAGGTTAGTCCCCAAAATAATATAAAAGTGTATAATAAAGCCCATAAACATCCAAAACAGAAGATAATATAGCATGGAGCAATCAAAAATTATAGATACGTTGGAGACGTATCAACGATGCACAGGGAGTCCGAGTGAAGTAGACGCGTCCCGCGGATTGACGATGCGCGGGGCGTCCATGTGGACTAGACGCGTGGAAACGCGCGGGGCGTCGGGGCGATGTAGACGTGTGCCGCGGAGCAACGATGCATGGGGCGTCTGAGTGAAGTAGACGCGTCCCGTAGAGTGATGATGTGCAAGGCGTCCGGGTGAAGTAGACGCGTCGCGACGCACGGGGCCTCGGGGCGATGTAGACGCGTGCCGCGGAGCGACGATGTGCGAGGCGTCCGAGTGAAGTAGACGCGTCCCGCGGAGAGACGATGCGCAGGGTGTTTGTGTGAAGTAGACTCGTCCAGCGGAGTGGCGACGCGCGGGGCGTCCGAGTAAAGTAGACGCGCGTGCCGTGAAATGATGATGCGCTGGGCGTCCGGATGAAGTAGAAGTGTCCCGTGTATTGACGATGTGCGGGGCATCCATGTGAGTAGACGCGTGGCGACGCGCGGGGCCTCGGGGCGATGTAGACGCGTGCCGCGGAGCGACGATGCGCGAGGCGTCTGAGTGAAGTAGACGCGTCCCGCGGAGTTACGATGCGCAGGGCGTCTGGGTGAAGTAGACGCGTCCAGCAGAGTGGCGACGTGCGGGGCATTCGAGTAAAGTAGACGTGCGTGCCGTGAAATGATGATGCGCGGGGCGTCCGGATGAAGTAGAAGCGCGTGCCGCGGAGTGATGATGCGCGGGGCGAACGAGTCGGACAAGTTGATGATGATGCGAACAGCTTGGTCACCGTGTGCAGGGCGGCCGAGTGATGAGGTCATGTGCAGCCGAGCGATGACGCACGGGCGGCCGAGCGCCTACGATCCGGTTTGGTGTGAGTGAGCTAATTCCATCCGAGTGACCATGTCGACTGGTGAGATTTGCTGCCGAGTGAATGATGCCGGTGGCAGTGTGCGCCCGCGTCGCGCCGGGCAGACGATACATGAGGGATGAGCCGCCGAGCATCCGCAGAGGCTGTCCCTGAACCATCAACGTCGGAGGGAGAAGCTGTTGAGCATGGCGGCATGGCCAACTCCTGGTTTCCATGCCGCGTCGGGTTTGTGCCTCCAGCGCGGGAGACGCCGTCGTGTCCCGTGTGCGAGGGCGGAGACAGCTTCTAGTTGCATCGGTGTGCTGCTGCAGTCATCGGATGCAGCAGTGTGGGATGACTCCATCGTACATGTTATCGGCGAGCGATTGACGTTGGACCGAGTGGGAACACACGAATGATCAAGTGCCTACACGTTAGTCGCCTGAACGTGTCCAAGAAAATGAGGTGTGTCTGAGTGTTGCATCTGTGCCAGCGTAGACTTGTGTTTGTCCGAGCGTACCAGAGTACGGGCCCGGAGTAGTGAGCGCCTGGGCCGGCTTGAAGTCAATGCAAGCTTCCTCTGTGCTGGAGGCTGGCCAGGTGGATGTGGAAAAAATGAATCAACGCACCTTGTTTGAATGGCCAATTAATGAGGCAGCCAATTAATCTGGCGTTGAAGATCAGCGCCCTTCCGTTTCCATTTTTTCTGCATGCAGTCAATTGATGGATGAAACAGCCCACGCTATGCATGCACTTATAAGGCATTGATTCCTTGAATCCTGAACGGCCATCGGTTGTGGGTCGAGGCTGTTTCATAGGTTGATTCCGCAGCGCACCCCACCATGGAGACCGTCCTCGGTGACCGGCGCCGGAGGAAGGAGCGATGCACGCCTATGCCGCGCCGGGCCCGCGCCTCCACTGCAGAGGTCATCGCTGAGCAGCCGTGAACTCGATGCTGGAGTCGACGACGTGGCGAACAGCGCTGGCGGTTGTGTGTGACAACACTGCCGGCCGTGCGTGACGACGATGAGGTGGACGGCACCGACGGCCGCGCATGATGACGACGCCGGCAGTCGTGCGTGACGACGATGAGGAGGACGGCCCCGGTGGCCGCGTGCGGAGGCGCATTCGGCTCTCGGCTGCACCGAGGTCAGAGACGACGATGGGGCGAGCGACACCAGCGGCAGTGCATGATGACGACGCCGGTGGTCGAGCATGACCATGATGACGCAGGCGGCGCTGGTTACTGTGTGTGGAGGCACAGTTTGTTTCCTACTTTCACATCGTCAATCCTTGTTTGTGCTTGGAATTTGGGTGGATGTTTGTTTCCCTTCTGTTTGTGATGTTTTGCTCGTCGTGAGGATGAACAGTAAAAAACATGTTAAAACATGAAGATGCAACCGAATAGAGGGCACCAGCAGGAATCGATTTGCCGCCGGTGGTTGAAGAAATAACCATTTGCATCATGGCTCGATAGACGCCATGCCCCAAGGTGGGCACCAACTGTCGTGGTAACGACTCCGATAATAAGAGAGGGGTAGGATAAAGGAGCATGATCTATCGAGATGCATATGGGTGACACGGTGGTTTTAGCGAGTTCGGGCCTCTCACGGTGGAGATAACAGCCCTACATCCCGTGCTCCAGAGAGGCTTTGTTTTATCTTAGTATGTATCCAGAGATTACAATGAGAGGAGAACAGATCCCCGTAGTCCTGAGACTGATGGTGAAAGAGAGAGAGAGAGATATGGAAGAAAAAAGAGCCCCCTAGTCTAGTGGTGGGGGTGGCTTATATAGAGTGCGCCACCCCTCACCTCCTATGATACAAAGTGGGGGCGTTAATGCCATAACTCAGCCTACTACTAAGATGATGCTTCGAGTGCCTTGTTGACTGCTGGTCTTCGCATATCCGAGTGAGATCAGGTGCTCCGAGTGGAATGACTTGGTCGAGTGGAGTGCTATGCTCCGAGAGGTTGTTGTCGTCTGAGTGACTTGATGGTCATCCCAGTGGATAGTATGTCTGTATGAAATTTATCTGGACCCACATATTGTGTGGACCCCATGCTTTATGATATTTCGACCCTTCGTGGGCCTACCTGTTATGTGTATCCCCAACACCCGCTGCTCCAATCAGCAACGCCCTAGTTTCCCGCCCCCACATTATGGCATGTGCCCTCCGCCTCCACCACCTATCCTCCTCGGGGCATGGAGGACACGTGGCAAGCGAACCGGAATCAAGAGGGTGACTGAAGCGACTTCATTCCACCCCGTGACTGTGGAGCACGGGCACCTTGAAGGCCGCGACCCGAGTCCACCTAGTAAATGAGTCGTGCCCCTGTGTTTTCCTTCCTTTTATGGGGAAGGCGTGGGTCGCCTCTTTACCATTTACTACGATGTGATGCATGAGGGCAGAAACCGCCCCACGCATGACCCCCACATCACGCACGACCCCCCTCCCCATCGCGCATTCAACGTGGGTCATGGGGAAGTGCGACGAGCGAGGGAGTTACAGCAGTACAACCAGGACCCGCATGCCCGCGCACCGTTTTGGGCCTAGCCCAACAACGCGTCGCGCTTATGTATGGCCCAGGCCCGGGGGCTCCTGTCGGTGCACAAATGGAGGGGTCCTGTTTTGTACCCCTTTACTTGTGTGCGGGTAGTTGGAGCCGTGCCTACAGCCACACCTAGCGGGGCAGAGGAAGGAAGCGAAGCCACAAGACCGCCAGAGCAATGGCAAGCCAGAAACATGAAGAGCAGAGGGGCGAGGTGGACTCCCCCGGCAAGGCCCTTGTCGGGGCGGCCTCCACAGCCCCGGCAAGAACCTTGCCAGGGCAACTTTCCCGACACCAGCAGAGCCGCCCCCCTTGAGCCCAAGAGTTCCAACACCATCAACCACTTTGGAACCAAGGCTCGGGAGGCACCTCCATGGTGGCATGCAGATCTTTGTGGAGACCAGAAGCACACAAGACTATATGATGACCAGAAGACAACGATCCTCAGCAAGATCCTTGCCAAGGATACCCATGAGACCCCCGGCAAGGCCCTTTCCGGGAATAACCACGATGTCGCGGCAAGACCCTTGCTGGGGCCCTGACAAGACTCTTGCCGAAAACATCCGAGGGGTCGTAGCGAGGCCCACATCTGCCAAGACTCCACTGCCGTTCCCATGCAGCTACCAGCCCACCAGCTAGGCGGGCGCCTGCATGGCGACGTGCAGCCTCTAGGCCGACTCGGCAAGCACCTGCATGGTGGCATGCAGATCTTCGTGATGACTCTGCCACCGCACCAACTCAGCAGCCAGCCAGCGTGGCGCTACACGCCTTGCTAGTTCGGACGCGCGTCGAAGCCAAGCGAGGCGGCGACAGCTGGGACGAGCTTCCTTACCGTCCCCGATAAAGCAAGGAGGGCACGTTGTCAGTGCATTAAATGCATTTGTCCTACGGTGCCAAGAGATAGACTCGATTACTGTATAGCTTTCCATATCCTGTGCGCCACAGTGGTAGCCCCTTTGACTATAAAAGGAGGCCCGCGGCATACTGAGAGAGGATTCAAATTTTTTGGACCCTACACGCCTTGTAGCTAGTCCAAGAACACTAGATAAAAAGGAACCAGCAGGAGTAGGGTATTATGCATCACTTGCGGCCCGAACCTGGATAATCCCCCCGCGTTAATCTCTCAATCCCGCTCTTTCCACAGCCCCGCGCCCGCCAACCGTAGCAAAAAGGGATTCCTCGTGATCCCGTAAGTGTCGTTTCCCCCGACAGTGTCCTTCAGAAATGACAAAAGGGGCTCGATGGTGATGTAGAATGGCAAATTGTTGACAGCGAGCGAGAGGAGATCGGTTGCGGGGCCATGGATGAGATCGATGGTGGTTGAACCTGAGGGGTTTGGTGTGGGCCACTTAACCTGTGGCATAGCCCGCCTCAGGTCGTCGCTGTCGATGACCTTGATGTCGTAGCTGACGGACGATACATGCCCGCATACTCTAGCCCACTGCTTGAGTGCCTGCCGCCAGTAATGGTCGCCGGCTTCCTCGGCAATGTCGGGTGAAGAGACCGCTATACACCTCTTTTGGGCCAGTCGATCCTCGAGCTCCACGGGAAGCGTAGCCGAGCTTAGGCTGTGACACTCTGGAGTGGGGTGTGGGGATGGGGATCTGTGGGAAAGGGGGCGTTTGGCAGGCGTCATCTAAGAAAATCAGGGTGGCCTGGGTATGGAGATCGGTGGGTAAGCTACATGGGCAAACGGGCAGATGTTGACAATGGAGGCCTTGCGGCGGCGACGACGACCTTGCTAGGGTTTCGAGCGAGGGAGGGGGGGTGTGTGTGTGCGCGCACGCCCGAGGAGGTTTTGGTGTTTGTGTGTGTGTGTGTGTGTGTGTGTGTGTGGAGGGGGCACGGGGTGTTTGAGGAAATGACGCGGGTACTGAAAATTTTACTATGCGGGATTGAAATGTCGGGCTATTGAAAATTTTGATGATAGTGCATCACACACGGTGCGGAGATAACAACCGTGTGTTATGAAACAGAAAAACCTGGGAACAAGAAACATCGCACACGGTCCGGAGATAACAACCGTGTGTTATGAAACAGAAAAACCCTTGAGGCGGGCAGATATTTTTGAGAGGGGGAGCCTTGTGGAGCCCAATGTACTGTCCGGATGTGTGTGTGATAGGTGCACCGGCGTGGCACACGGTTAGTTTGAGTGAACCGTGTCTGTTGCGTCATCCGACTTATCTAATGTTCATAAATTTGGCGAAAAATGACGCGGGAGAGGGTTAGAACACAAACACACTTGCATGTGGACCAAATTTATGTAACAAAAGGGTGGTTTGGTTTTCAAATACCAAATGCAACTTCGATGTGGCACCTCTATCGCAAAGCGCACTGTATTGCTTGCCCCCACCCACCCCCCTCGTGTCGGCACGAAGGGAATCCTAAGCTATGAATGCATGCCCCCTCCCCCCCAACCGAGGTTCACCCTAGCAAAGTGCGAAGTAGCTAGCATCCCCCCTCCTCCCTCGTGTCGGCATGAAGGGAATCCTAAGCTATGAACGCATCCTCCCCAACCGAGGTTCATTCACCTAGCAAATTGCGAAGTAGCTAGCAGCCCCCCACCCCCCTCGTGTCGCCATGAAGGGAATCCTATGCTATGAGTTCACCTAGCAAAGTGCGAAGTAGCAACCCCCCCCCCACACACACACACACTTTCAGTCGACGGGCCAGAGAGGCATATATCTCACCAACATGGATCGTAAAACGGACCAAGAATAATCCACATTGGTCGTACAACCTCTCTCTTGTTGTTGGTCAAAGTGATGGCCGTCCATGCGACCCCGGAGATGGGCTAGATCACCAATAATCACGCAAGTAGCTAGTCCCCGAAGACAACCACTACATGTGTGTGGCCCAAACAATGTATGGAGAGGTGTGTTTTTGAGTAACAATGGAAGAACTTTGATGTGGCATCGTGATTTCGAACTAGAAATCCCCAGACTGAGTGAGGGTTAGGTTGACAATGCATATGTATGTTACACCACACTTCAAGCCAACGGCGGGGATTCATGCATATATGCGCTCAAACTTAATTAGGTCTGAATCTCACCATGACCTATACTATGATAACATGAACCAAATGAAGAATCCGCCATGGTAACCTATCTTGTTGTTGGTTAGGTGATCATGGATGCCCACGCGGGCCCACGAATATATAGACTTCTCACCGATTACCACGCGAGGGAGTGTACCGTTCGAAGGCAACCACTACATGCATATGTATGGAGGTGATGCATGCATGCATGTTTGAATACACAACATTGATGTGGCACGTGTGTCAAAAATCATACACTATCTCCCCACACAGAGCGAGATCGTTTCATGATGTGTCATTGTACTAGCCTCTTCGACTCGATGGGAGGGATTCATGCGTACACATGCATGTGTGTGTGCTCAAGCTATATCATGCATGTCATCTCTCGTTGTCAGGCAAAAGTAGTGATGGACCAAGCGGGCCCACAAATGGAAAGCATCGATATCGCTGATAACCACTTAAGTGGGTGCGAGAGGACAACCACCACCGCTTTGCATGTGGGCCAAACATATATATGGTGAATACCCAAAATGCACAACTTTGATGTGCCGCATGCCTGAAAAACTGTAAACCATGCACCCACATAGAGCGAGGTTCATATCAAGCGTACTACATATGATGGTCCCCTTCCCCCCTCTTCACCGCATACTATATGCTCCTGTCTAATATATGTAACCCAAAAGAATCCTCATCGATGGTGAAATTAATTAACCTCTCCCGATGTAGGTCAAAGTGATGCATGCATGCATCGACGATGGCCTCGTGGGCCCACAGATGGAAGCGTCACACGTGAGTGTCCTAGCATGTGGCCCAAAAAGGTGTTGTGTGATGTTCGAATAACCAATTTCACAATTTTGATGTGGCACATGCCTCGGAAACCAAAAAGTCCCGACACTGAGTGAGGTGTACTTGTTCACGGACGTGTACGTATAGTATATGTGCTAGTCCCCTCCCACCTCTTCGACGCGTACTATATACCACCATAACACAAACAAAAAAGATTCTACCTTGCTAGTCAATTTAACCTCACTGCCGGTTGTTCGTCAAAGTGATGGACGACGACCTTGCGGGCCCACGGAAAGCGTCACATGCGAGTATCGAGTGTCGTGTAGGACAACCATCGACTGCATGTGGCCAAAACATTTATGTATGACAGGTGATGTAGGGTGGAACCCTAGATGACCGATCTTTCACGAAAGGAGCGGATCCCAAAGAGAAGCACGAAGAACACGAGGGGGATTCACGAGGGAAAACACAAGAGAAACACTCAAACCAACAAGATTCGATTACACATGCGCTAGATCCTCAAAACACAAAGAGATACACGATGATCCAAGGTCAACAAAGGACGATACAAGTAACCGGTTCTTCTCCTAGAAGGAGGTCTTGATGGGGCCGCCCAAGAGGGGGTCTTGAATCTAAGTTGATCTTCTCCGAAGAGGGGCCGCGGTCTCTCTCGAGGAGTAGATCGGTATGGATGAGCGAAGCTCTATCTCGAAGTATGAGCTATCACAACGCTAACCCTAGAAAGTGTGCGGGATAGAGTATATATAGTCTAGGTAACGAAAGGGGTACACGGGCCTCGGCCCAAGTGGCTGCGCGCAGGCAGGGCCAGAAGTTCCGGACTAGGCCAGAAGTTCCGGGCTCCGGAGGTTCCCGGGAGGTTCCGGCCTAACCAGAGAGTCGGCGCGGTGGAGCTGTGCTGGCTTCCGGGGACCGGAAGGTCTGGGCAGGTCGGAAGTTTCGGGCGCCGGAAGGTCCGGGGCGGGGTCTGGGCTAACCCGAGAGTTGGCATGCCTGGGCTTGTCGAGGTCATCGGCGGCCGGAAGCTCCGGGTCGGCCGAAAGGTCCGGGGGCCGGAAGTTCCGAGCTCTGGCCGGAAGTTCCGGGCTGTCTAGAGTGTTGACGTCTTCCCCTTCTTCTCCTCCGTCTTCTCGTCCATCTTCCTCTTCTTCTTGTCCTTGCTCCTTAGCTTCTCCATTGTACCTGAGTATGCACAAGGTATCCATATGAGGTAGTAGCCATGCCTCGTGTGCATCGAAGTGGAATTGTGAGAGGAGAGATGTCACCTCGGTTTCAAGGGCTCTTGCACGTGATCGAGTCATGGGCCCGGTAGGCACTTGGTGAGACGATGGTAGGTCCATGGGGATGACCTTGGGATGCTCTGCATCATCTCCCCTCCCTTGGGGAAGATCTGTCCTTGGATCAAAATCTTCATCACCATGGAAAGGAGAGAGATCTTTGACGTTGAAGATGTCGCTCACGTTGTACTTGTCTCATGGAAGGTCGATCTTTTAAGCGTTGTCGTTGTAGCGTGCAAGCACCTTGAAGGGTCCATCCGCTCGTGGGTGAAGCTTGGATTTGCGTTCTTGTGGGAAGCGGTCCTTGCGAAGGTGTAGCCACACTCGATCACCAATGTTGAAGACCATAGGTTGCTTGTTGAAGTTGAGCTTGGTCGCAAGGCGTTGAACTTGGCGCTCGATGGTGTTTCTTATATCTTCATGCATCTTCTTGAGGAAGTTGGCTCGGGCACTCGCGTCCAAGTTTGTGCACTCTTGAAGAGGTAGAGGTAGAATATCCAATGGGGACAATGGGTTGAAGCCATAGATGACCTCAAAGGGGGACTTGCCGGTAGTCGAATGTCTTGCTCGGTTGTAGGCGTACTCGGCGATGGGTAGACACTCCTCCCACTCCTTGATGTTCTTCTTGATGAGTACTCGAAGTAGAGCGGAGAGTGTGCGGTTTGTCACCTCCGTTTGGCCGTCGGTTTGAGGATGGTATGCCATGGAGAAGAGTAGCTTGATTCCGAGCTTGGCGCATAGGGTCTTCAAAAAGTAGCTACGGAACTTGACATCGCGGTCCGAGACGATAGTCTTTGGCACTCCATGAAGGCGCAAGATTTCCCTACAAAACAAATTTGCAATATGTGAAGCATCGTCTATCTTGTTGCAAGGAATGAAATGAGCCATTTTGGAGAAATGGTCCACGACAACAAAAACGAAATCCTTGCCATTTCGAGTTCTAGGTAAACCAAGCACAAAGTCCATGCTAATATCTTCCCATGGTTGATATGGAATTGGACGTGGCATATAGAGGCCATGAGATTGGGCTTTAGACTTAGCTTTGCGAAATGTAGAACAACGGTTGGTGAAGCGATTGACGTCGCGATGCATCTTGGGCCAAAAGTAGTTCTTGGAGAGCATAGCAAATGTCTTGTCGTGACCAAAGTGTCCCATTAAGCCTCCTCCATGAGATTCCTGCAAAAGCAACAAACGAAGCGAGGACTCGGGAATGCAAAGTTTTTTAGCTCTCATAAGGTATCCATCTTTGATGTAGTATCGATCCCAAGAAGTATGCATCAAACACTTGGCATAAGGAAAGGCAAAAGTTGTATCATGCTCATATAAGTCTTTGATATGCTCGAAGCCAATTACATCTAACGCAAGTTGGTGACTAGCATGCATATGCGGGAAAGAGCATCCGCTACGATGTTTTCTTTACCCTTGATGTACTTGATGACATAGGGAAAAGACTCAATGAATTCACTTCATTTAGCATGACGCTTGTTCAACTTAGTTTGACCCTTGAGATACTTGAGGGTCTCATGATCGGTATGAATGATAAACTCATGGGGACGAAGGTAATGTTCCCATTCATGTAAAACGCGGACTAAAGCATATAGCTCTTTGTCATATATGGGATAGTTGAGTTGCGCTCCGGAAAGTTTCTCACTAAAGTAAGCTATGGGGCGCTTCTCTTGCGTTAACACACCTCCTATGCCATTACCGCTAGCATCACAATGAATCTCAAAAGGCTTGTCGAAGTTGGGTAAAGCAAGCACGGGAGCATGAGTAAGCAAATTCTTAAGCTCATTGAAAGCAATATCTTGAGATGGTCCCCAAACAAAACGCGCGTTCTTCTTGCTCAAAGCATGCAAAGGTGAAGCAATGGTGCTAAAATCCTTCACAAATCTACGGTAGAAACTGGCTAAACCAAGAAAACTACGCACTTGTTGCAAATTGGTTGGTTGGGGCCAAGTTTTAATAGCATTGATCTTGGAATCATCTACATGAACACCCTTAGAAGAGACAACAAATCCTAAGAAAACGAGCTTATCAACGCCAAAAAGGCATTTCTCCATATTAGCATAGAGACGCTCTTTCCTAAGAGTTTGCAAAACGGTGCGGACATGGGTGACATGCTCTTGGATAGATTTGCTAAACACAAGAATGTCATCGAAGTAAACCACAACAAATATACCAATGTAAGGGCGAAAGACATGATTCATAAGGCGCATAAAAGTGCCCGGTGCTTCCGAGAGACCCATAGGCATGACTAACCACTCATACAAACCAAACTTGGTTTTGAATGCGGTTTTCCATTCGTCACCCTCTTGTATGCGGATTTGATAGTAACCACTCTTAAGATCAATTTTGGAAAATATAGTGGCACCGCTAAGTTCATCAAGCATATAATCAAGGCGTGGAATGGGGTACCTATAACGAACGGTGATAGCATTGATAGGTCTACAATCGGAGCACATGCGAAAGCTACCATCACGTTTTGGCACAAGAATGACCGGTACGGCACAAGGACTCAAACTTTCACGCACATGACCATGGTCGATTAGATGCTTTACTTGCCTTTGTATTTCTTTGGTTTCTTCGGGGTTGACGCGGTATGGAGCTTTGTTGGGAAGCGGCGCTCCGGGGATGAGATCAATTCGGTGCTCAATGCCTCGTAGTGGAGGTAGACCCGGAGGTAGCTCATCGGGGAAAACATCTTGGAATTCCTGCAATAGAGAAGATAACACCAAAGGTAGATCGTGAGAGTTGTTAGTTTGTGTGACCTCGTCCTTGCACAATAGGACATAGTGTAGGACACTTGATGGGTTCTCACACACTTCTCTCATCTCACGTTTTGTGGCAAAGAGAACTAAGTTTTTCTTGTCGCTCATCGTGGAGTCACTCAATTTTGGCTTGTGGCGCTCACTCTCTTTTTGGTGGATCGCTCTCTCACTATTTTCTCCATGATGGGTGGCTTGCTTGTCGGCGATCACTTGGCTTGGAGACATAGGACGTAGCACGAACTCTTTCCCTTTCATTCTGAAGCTATAGTGATTTGTACGCCCATTGTGAATGACACCTCGGTCAAATTGCCATGGCCGTCCAAGGAGGAGGTGGCAAACGGTCATCGGAAGGACATCACATTCCAATGTGTCTTCATAGGTGCCAATCTTGAAAGAGACTTGTACTCTATGCTCGACTTGTATGGTGCCGTTGTTGCTTAGCCATTGAACCTTGTAGGGGTGAGGGTGCTTCATCTTGACCAATTGGAGTTTGGAGCATAGCTCTTCACTTGCTAGGTTGTGGCAACTACCTCCATCGATGATGACCTTGACGGAACGTCCATTGATGCCGGCCTTTGTGTGAAAGATATGGCATCTTTGATCTTCGTCTTGTTGATGTTGAAGAGTCAAGACCTTGGAGACAACAAGAGCGGGGCTTGAATCTTCATCACAAAAGACTTGGTCATCTTCATCTTCATTGTTCACTTGTCGCTGCATGGCCACTTGCTCAAGAGCTTCCAGTTCTCCTTCACTCATGGAGTCATAGGTTCCGTCGTTGTTGAGGATCATGGTGCGCTTGTTTGTGCACTCGAAGGACTTGTGGCCTTGGCCGCCGCATGTGAAGCATTTGATAGAACTTGTCTTGATGGTCTCATTGGGTGGAGTAGATGATGATGGAGCTTTCTTGAAGTTGCTTGTAGTAGGAGGACGACTTGAGCTTGTCGAAGCTTTCATGTAACTTGACTTGTCGCCGTTGCCTGGAGAAGGCTTGGTTGAGGTAGAAGGTGTTGTAGTCGTCGAAGCTTGATTGTTGGAGATGCCATAGGACTTGGATGAGAACTTGTCATACTTGAAGTCGTCTTGTACTTGCCGTTCCACTTTGGTAGCTTGATGCACTAGCTTGATGAGGTTCGATTATGGTTGGAAGTCAGCGATCTTCTTGATGGGATGATTGAGTCCATTCAAGAAACGTGCCATAGTTTGCTCATCATTGCTACGTCTCGAGCTAGCATTGGTTTTCCCCGAAGAGGAGGGGGTGATGCAGCACAGTAGCGTAAGTATTTCCCTCAGTTTTTGAGAACCAAGGTATCAATCCAGTAGGAGGTCACGCGCAAGTCCCTCGTACCTGCACAAAACGGTAGCAACTCGCAACCAACGCTTAGGGGTTGTCAATCCCTTCACGGTCACTTACGAGAGTGAGATCTGATAGAGATAATATTTTTGGTATTTTTGGTATAAAGATGCAAAGTGAAAAGTAAAAGCAAAACAAGTAAAATAAAGTAATGGAGATTGATATGATGAGAATAGACCCGGGGGCCATAGGTTTCACTAGTGGCTTCTCTCAAGAGCATAGATATTCTACGGCGGGTGAACAAATTACTGTTGAGCAATTGATAGAATTTAGCATAGTTATGAGGTTATCTAGGTATGATCATGTATATAGGCATCACGTCCGTGACAAGTAGACCGACTCCTTCCTGCATCTACTACTATTACTCCACTCATCGACCGCTATCCAGCATGCATCTAGAGTATTAAGTTAAAAACAGAGTAACGCCTTAAGCAAGATGACATGATGTAGAGGAATAAATTCATGCATTATGATAAATACCCCATCTTGTTATCCTCGATGGCAACAATACAATACGCGCCTTGCAACTCTTTCTGTCACTGAGTAAGGACACCGCAAGATTGAACCCAAAGCTAAGCACTTCTCCCATTGCAAGAACTACCGATCTAGTTGGCCAAACCAAACGGATAATTCGAAGAGACTTGCAAAGATAACTCAATCATACATAAAAGAATTCAGAGAAGATTCAAATATTATTCATAGATAAGTTGGATCATAAACCCACAATTCATCGGTCTCAACAAACACACCGCAAAAAGAAGATTACATCGAATAGATCTCCACGAGAGAGGGGGAGAACATTGTATTGAGATCCAAAAAGAGAGAAGAAGCCATCTAGCTACTAGCTATGGACCCGAAGGTCTGAACTAAACTACTCACACTTCATCGGAAGGGCTATGGTGTTGATGTAGAAGCCCTCCATGATGGATGCCCTCTCCGCCGGAGCTCCGGAACAGGCCCCAAGATGGGATCTCGTGGATACAGGAAGTTGCGGCGGTGGAATTAGGTTTTTGGCTCCCCCCCTTGGTCTAATGGGGGTACGTAGGTATATATAGGAGGAAGGAGCACGTCGGTGGAGCTCCGAGGGGCCCACGAGGCAGGGGGCGCGCCCTCCACCCTCGTGACCTCCCCGGAAACTTCTTGGAGTAGGGTCCAAGTCTCCTGGATCACGTTCGGTGAGAAGATCATGTTCCTGAAGGTTTCATTCCGTTTGGACTCTGTTTGATATTCTGTTTCCTCGAAATACTGAAATAGGCAAAAAACAGCAATTCTGGGCTGGGCCTCCGGTTAATAGGTTAGTCCCAAAAATAATATAAAAGTGGAAATAAAGCCCAATATAGTCCAAAACAGTAGATAAAGTAGCATGGAGAAATCAAAAATTATAGATACGTTGGAGATGTATCAGGCATCCCCAAGCTTAATTCCTGCTCGTCCTCGAGTAGGTAAATGATAAAAAGAGAATTTTTGATGCGGAGTGATACTTTGGCATAATTTCAATGTAAATCTTCTTAATCATGGTATGAATATTCAGATCCGAAAGGTTCAAGACAAAAGTTCATATTGACATAAAAATGATAATACTTCAAGCATACTAATCAAACAATTATGTCATCTCAAAATAACATGGCCAAAGGAAGTTCATCCCTACAAAATCATATAGTTAGGCTATGCTTCATTTTCGTCACACAAAGATGTTCCCAACTTCTATACCCTCGATGACAAGCCAAGCAATTGTTTCATACTCAAATAATCTCAAACTTTTTCAACCTGCACGCAATACATGAGCGCGAGCCATGGACATAGCACTATGGGTGGTATCGAATATGATGATGGGGATTGTGTGGAGAAGACAAAAAAGGAGAAAGTCTCACATCAACGAGGCTAATCAATGAGCTATGGAGATGCCCATCAATTGATGTTAATGCAAGGAGTAGGGATTTCCATGCAACGGATGCACTAGAGCTAAGAATGCTCAACAAAAGAAAACTAGTGGGTGTGCATCCAACTTGCTTGCTCATGAAGACCTAGGGCATTTTGAGGAAGCCCGTCGTTGGAATATACAAGCCAAGTTCTATAATGAAAAATTCCCACTAGTATGAACAAGACAACTTATGAGACTCACTATATGAAATCATGGTGCTACTTTGAAGCACAATATATGAGACTCACTACATGAAGAACAAGGTGCTACTTTGAAGCACAAGTGTGGAAAAAGAGATAGTAGCATTGCCCTTTTTATTTTCTCTCTTTTTTTTGGGCCTTTCTTTTTTCTTTTTGGCCTTTATCTCTCTCTTTTTTTGATTGGGCAATGCTCTAATAATGATGATCATCACACTTCTATTGATTACAACATAATGATTACAACTCGATACTAGAACAAGATATGACTCTATATGAATGTCTCCGGCGGTGTACCGGGATGGTGCAATGAATCAAGAGTGACATGTATGAAAAATAATGCATGGTGGCTTTGCCACAAATACAATGTCAACTACAAGATCATGCAATGGCAATATGACAAAAGTAAAGCATGTCATGATGATGATGATGGAAGTTGCATGGCAATATATCTCGGAATGGCTATGGAAATGCCATGATAGGTAGGTATGGTGGCTGTTTTGAGGAAGATATAGGGAGGTTTATGTGTGAAAGAGCGTATCATATCACGGGGTTTGGAAGCACCGGCGAAGTTTGCACCAACTCTCAATGTGAGAAAGGGCAATGCACGGTACCGAAGAGGCTAGCAAATGGCGGAAAGGTAAAAGTGCGTATAATCCATGGACTCAACATTAGTCAAAAGAACTCATATACTTATTGCAAAAATTTAGAAGTCATCAAAAATCAAGTACTACGTGCATGCTCCTAGGGGGATAGATTGGTAGGAAAAGACCATCGCTCGTCCCCGACCGCCACTCATAAGGATGCACAAGCCAGGTACACTTCATGCTTCAAATTTGTTACACAACTTCAACCATACGTGCATGCTACGGGACTTGCTAACTTCAACACAAGTATTTCTCAAATTCACAACTACTCAACTAGCACGACTATGATACTATCACCTCCATATCTCAAAACAATTATCAACTATGATATTATCACCTCCATATCTCAAAACAATTATCAAGCATCAAACTTATCTTAGTATTCAACCCACTAAAAAGAAAGTTTCACATATCTTGAATACCAAGTGTATTAACATTAAGCAAATTACCATGCTATTAACGACTCTCAAAATAATCTAAGTGAAGCATGAGAGATCAAGTTTCTTTAAAACAAACCACCACCGTGCTCTAAAAGATCTAAGTGAAGCACTAGAGCAAAAATTATCACGCTCAAAAAGATATAAGTGAAGCACACAGAGTAAACTATCAAGCTCAAAAGATATAAGTGAAGCACATAGAGTATTCTAACAAATTTCAATTCATACATGGCTCTCTCAAAAGGTGTGTACAGCAAGGATGATTGTGGTATACTAACAAGCAAAGACACAAATAATACAAGACGCTCCAAGCAAAACACATATCATGTGGTGAATAAAAATATAGCTCCAAGTAAATTACCGATGGAAGTGGACAAAAGTGGGGATGCCTTCCGGGGCATCCCCAAGCTTTGACTTTTTGGTGTCCTTGGATTATCTTGGGGGTGCCATGGGCATCCCCAAGATTAGGCTCTTGCCACTCCTTGTTCCATAATCCATCAAAAGAATTCACCCAAAACTTGAAAACTTCACAACACAAAACTCAATAGAAATCTCGTGAGCTCCGTTAGAGAAAGAAAACAAAAGACTACTTTAAGGTACTGTAGTGAACTTGTTATTTATTTGTATTGGTGTTAAACCTATTGTATTCCAACTTCTCTATGGTTTATAAACTATTTTACTAGCCATAGATTCATCAAAATAAGCAAACAACACACGCAAAACAGAATCTGTCAAAAACAGAACAGTCTGTAGTAATCTGTTACTAACGCAAACTTCTGGAACCCAAAAAATTCTACCAAAATTAGACGACCTGGGAAATTTGTTTAGTGATCAGCAGCAATTGGAATCACTATTTTATCACGTTCTGGTGATTTTTTACAATTCGGGCACTGAGCGCAAAGATTCTGGAAATTACAGCAAGATCAAATAACTATCTTCCAAGAAGATCTAATAGGTTTAACTTGGCACAAACACTAATTAAAAGATAAAACCACATCTAAACAGAATCTAGATGGATTATTTATTCCTAAACAGAACCAAAAACAAAAAACACAAAATAAAATTGGGTTGCCTCCCAACAAGCGCTATCGTTTAACGCCCCTAGCTAGGCAGAAAAGCAAGGATAGATCTAGGTATTGCCATCTTTGGTAGGCAATCCATAAGTGGCTCTCATGATAGATTCATATGGCAATTTTATTTTCTTTCTAGGAAAGTGTTCCATGCCCTTCTTTAAGGGAAATTGAAATTTAATATTCCCTTCCTTCATATCAATAATTGCACCAATCGTTCTAAGGAAAGGTCTACCAAGAATAATAGGACATGAAGGATTGCAATCTATATCAAGAACGATAAAATCTACGGGCACATAATTCCTATTTGCAACAATAAGAACATCATTAATTCTTCCCATAGGCTTTTTAATAGTGGAATCCGCAAGATGCAAGTTTAGAGAGCAATCATCAAAGTCACGGAAATCTAGCAAACCACACAAAGCTTTGGGGATAGTAGAGACACTAGCACCCAAATCACACAAAGCATGAAACTCATAATTTTTAATTTTCAATCTTAATTGTAGGTTCCCACTCATCATGGAGTTTTCTAGGGATAGAAACTTTCAACTCAAGCTTTTCTTCATAAGATTGCATTAAGGCGTCAACAATGTGTTTGGTAAAGGCCTTATTTCGACTATAAGCATGAGGAGAATTTAACACGGATTGCAACAAGGAAATACAATCAATTAAAGAGCAATTTTCATAGTTAAATTCCTTGAGATCCAAAATAGTGGATTTAGCAATATCTAGATTTTTATTTCTTTCAATCCCCTTTTTATCAATTTCATCATCAGGATCTAAAAACTCAGAATTCTTAGAACGCCTTCTAGGTAAGGGAAGATCATAATCAGATTCATCAAGATTCATATTGCAAAACAAAGATTTAATAGGGGACACATCAATAAATTTTAGATCTTCATCTTGATTCTCATAGTTATTCGGTTTAGCGGCCATCTTATTGACTAAGGTGGCTTGCATATTCGAAATTTCAGCGGTCATTTTTTCAAGATGAGCAATTTGGGCTCTTACACCATCAAATTCTTTGGACATATCATCGAGCTCTTTATTCATATAACTCATAAAACTCTTCTGTTCCTTAAGCTCATTTCTAAAGAAATTATTATGCTCAAATTGCAAGAACATAAACTTCCTGACATTGTTTTCGATATCTTCTAGCCTTTTAAGGTGAAGATCACCAAAATTAGGTAAGGCCATCGTGACGAACAAGCAAACTAACACACGAGCAAACAAAAGGCAAAGGGAAAGAGAGGGCGAATAAAACGGCAAGGGTGAAGTGGGGGAGAGGAAAACGAGAGGCAAATGGCAAATAATGTAATGCGAGAGATAGAGATTGTGATGGGTTCTTGGTATGTTGACTTTTGCGTAGGCTTCCCCGGCAACGGCGCCAGAAATCCTTCTTGCTATGTCTCGAGCTAGCATTGGTTTTCCCCGAAGAGGAGGGGGTGATGCAGCACAGTAGCGTAAGTATTTCCCTCAGTTTTTGAGAACCAAGGTATCAATCCAGTAGGAGGTCACGCGCAAGTCCCTCATACCTGCACAAAATGGTAGCAACCCGCAACCAACGCTTAGGGGTTGTCAATCCCTTCACGGTCACTTACGAGAGTGAGATCTGATAGAGATAATATTTTTGGTATTTTTGGTATAAAGATGCAAAGTGAAAAGTAAAAGCAAAACAAGTAAAATAAAGTAATGGAGATTGATATGATGAGAATAGACCCGGGGGCCATAGGTTTCACTAGTGGCTTCTCTCAAGAGCATAGATATTCTACGGCGGGTGAACAAATTACTGTTGAGCAATTGATAGAATTTAGCATAGTTATGAGGTTATCTAGGTATGATCATGTATATAGGCATCACGTCCGTGACAAGTAGACCGACTCCTGCCTGCATCTACTACTATTACTCCACTCATCGACCGCTATCCAGCATGCATCTAGAGTATTAAGTTAAAAACAGAGTAACGCCTTAACCAAGATGACATGATGTAGGAGGATAAATTCATGCAATATGAAAATACCCCATCTTGTTATCCTCGATGGCAACAATACAATACGTGCCTTGCTGCCCCTTCTGTCAGAGAGGACACCGCAAGAATCGAACCCAAAGCTAAGCACTTCTCCCATGGCAAGAACTACCAATCTAGTTGGCCAAACCAAACGGATAATTCGAAGAGACTTGCAAAGATAACCAATCATACATAAAAGAATTCAGAGAAGATTCAAATTATTATTCATAGATAAGTTGGATCATAAACCCACAATTCATCGGTCTCAACAAACACACCGCAAAAAGAAGATTACATCGAATAGATCTCCACGAGAGAGGGGGAGAACATTGTATTGAGATCCAAAAAGAGAGAAGAAGCCATCTAGCTACTAGCTATGG
This sequence comes from Triticum urartu, assembly GCF_003073215.2. NCBI lineage: Eukaryota > Viridiplantae > Streptophyta > Magnoliopsida > Poales > Poaceae > Triticum > Triticum urartu. The sequence continues at coordinate 185,152,462 of NC_053026.1, read as the reverse complement.
ACCCGAAGGTCTGAAGTAAACTACTCACACTTCATCAGAAGGGCTATGGTGTTGATGTAGAAGCCCTCCGTGATGGATGCCCTCTCCGGCGGAGCTCCGGAACAGGCCCCAAGATGGGATCTCGTGGATACAGGAAGTTGCGGCGGTGGAATTAGGTTTTTGGCTCCCCCCTTGGTCTAATGGGGGTACGTAGGTATATATAGGAGGAAGGAGCACGTCGGTGGAGCTCCGAGGGGCCCACGAGGCAGGGGGGCGCGCCCTCCACCCTCGTGACCTCCCCGGAAACTTCTTGGAGTAGGGTCCAAGTCTCCTGGATCACGTTCGGTGAGAAGATCACGTTCCCGAAGGTTTCATTCCGTTTGGACTCCGTTTGATATTCTGTTTCCTCGAAATACTGAAATAGGCAAAAACAGCAATTCTGGGCTGGGCCTCCGGTTAATAGGTTAGTCCCAAAAATAATATAAAAGTGGAAAATAAAGCCCAATATAGTCCAAAACAGTAGATAAAGTAGCATGGAGCAATCAAAAATTATAGATACGTTGGAGACGTATCAATCATCTTCCGTCACATTGTCTCTTATCATTGCAATCTCCATCTCCTTGTAGTACTCTTCAACGCTCTTGGTTCCTTGCTTGAGTTGTTGGAGTTTCTTGAAGAGGTCACGGTTGTAGTAGGTAGCCACGAAGCGTGCTCTCATGACATCCTTCATTTGTGCCCAAGTAGTGATGGGTGGTTCACCTCTTGCCTCGCGGCGCTCAATGACTTGTTCCCACCAAATGTGGACATAGTCTTGGAACTCAAGGGATGCCATCGCGATCTTCTTCTCTTCTTCATAATTGTGCAAACGGAAGATCTTGTCAACTTTCAATGCCCATGAAAGGTATTCTTTGGGATCATTGCTTCCGTTGAACTTGGGCATGGTGAACTTGAGCTTGCCGTAGCGTTGCTCTTCATTGTGTTGGGGTCGGGGATGATGACGCCCATGTTGTAGATGATTGTTCAACTCATGATGCTCTTGACGAAGTTGGGAGTCTTCCTCATGTTGCGCTTGTCGAGGATTGGGTCCATTGTCTTCTTGTTCTTGATGGACGTGATGTTCTTGTCTCGCTTGAGGGGGAGCTTGTCTATCTTGACGAGGCGCTTGTCTATCTAGACGAGGAGCTTGTTGACGCACACGTCTTTGATACATTCTTTCTTGAGCTTCATCGCGAAGTGCTTCTTGATGTAGTCGAGCTTGTCGGCCTCGGTCGGCTACGGCACGACTTGATTCATGAAGGGCACGTTGGCTTCAAGTGCTTGAGCTTCATGTAGTTGTTGTTCTTGGCGTTCCGCCTCGGTGTCTTGTGCATCTTGATGTTGTCGCGCTCGCTCCTCTTGTTCGTGTTGACGTTGGCGTTGCCGTTCCCGAGCTAGCGCAAAGGCTTCTTCGGCTTGACGTCGATGATGTTCTTGCGAGTCGGTGTCTCGAAGTGGATTGAGGTGTGCTTGACGCTCGTTGCGCGCGGCTTGACGGAGAGTGTTCGATGACGGTGTACTTGAACCGGAGATGGTGTCGTCGGAGTGTCGACTTGAACGGCTCCTTCTTGAAGTGGAAGAAGAGCGGTTGAGCAACAAAACGCGAATCTTGTCCAACCTTGCGTCATTCTCTTGCGTGATCGTCGAGCTTCTTGTCAAAGTAGTCCCTTGTATGTTGCTCGGAAAGTCGTAAGTCGGCGGCAAGGTTGTCGATGCGTTCACTCATAGCTTGTTGCTCTTGATGCAAAGCACGTTGTGCACCAAAGAGGTGACTCTTGGTGACGAAGGAGTTCATGTCGTCGTCTTGCTCCATGAAGAGCGGGTGGGTAGAAGTACTTGGCCTATCCATCATTCCAAGACAAGTGTGAGTGGAAGAAAGGGAAGAACCAATATCAAATGTACCTTGACCGATGTTGACAATGGATCAAAGATGACTCCAATGTGTAACAAGGAAATAGCACAATTGGTACCAATTCTTGTCGGTTCTCACACCTACACAAGTAAAAGCTTTTGGTGGAGCTTGGTTAGGATGGTGGCACAAAATTTGATCTAATTGTAAGTGAGCTTCAATAATGTTGGAAAAGATTCGCAAGATGCAATGTAACAAGTAGACCAAGCATATAAGGTACACGGAAACACACACGCAAAAAGATAAGATGGGGTTGTGCAACCAAGGGTGAACCAAAATGTGGAATCCACGAAAATGCTCTTGTTGCACAACACTAGAGAGACGCTAGCACGATTGCACGATAGGCGGATACAAGAACTTGTGCACAACCTACTTAGCAAAAACGCAACGACTTCTATCCCAAATATGTTTTTATGCAAGGTGTTGCTATGATATGATCCAAGATGATCGAGTATGACAATCTTAATGTTGTATGATGCTATGGTTCTTGCTTAAAAGCTCTTTGCTTATCTTTCCTCTTTGCTTAAAAGCTTGTTTGGCTCTTTGATGTTTGAGCTCTTTTCTCATGCAATGCTTGATGAACCAATATAGCAAGTGAGTATGCGATGACAACTTTGTGACACAAGAGATGATACCAAAAGATGCAACACGATGATGGTATGTATGCTATGGGAAGTATGATCACTAATGTGCACAAGTCTTGTTGCCGGCAATACTCAATGGCTAGTCTCGATGGGTAAGCAACGCAAAGGAGTAAGGCTATGATGGCTATCAATGTAATGGCAAGAGTGCTATGTCCAATACCAAAATGAGGTTACTGGTCTTGCTTCCGGTGTGGTGTCAAAATGGTGGCACGAATACCAAATCGTAGTCGAGGTGGTCGTTGTTGATGACTGGTGTTGATGACGCGTCCGTGGCGACAATGAGCGGTGGTGATGTCGATGTCGAACCGTACCTAGATAGCCGAAACACAAAAGGATACGGTACCGCAACTCAAATTCTCAAACCTCAAAGTAGCAAAAGTGTCGGAGAGCGTCCAAAAATAGTTGGGTTATGCGGAATGGTGGAGGTATGAGGAAGTATATATGGTATATGGTGAGCACCGGGACAAAATTTGGTGGAATTTTTGGGTGGAGATGGTAGTGCAAACTGTCTGTCGAAGCCGGAAGTTCCGGGCAAGACGGAGGGTTCAGGGTCCGGAGGTTCCGGGGAGGCCGGAAGGTCCGGGGGCTGGAATGTCTGGGCTGGACCGGAAGTTCCGGGGGTCGGCATTCTGCCAAGAACAGGGACTTAGGGTTCGTGGATTTGGGCGGAAAAACTTGGGGAAAAGCCCAGATCCGAAGGGGAAGAAGAAGAAATTGGAGGAAAATAAGGTGGGGAGGCTAGATCTACGAGCCACACACAAACTTCACAGATCAAAACCAACAAAATCTCAGCACACGAAGAAATCACAAAAAAATTTAGGGCTATTTTTGGTGGGAATTTTTGGATTAGGACGAAAAACAACAAAATTAGGCTAGAAACACAACGGGGAGGCTCCGAAATCATGATCAACCTTGCTCATGATACAAAGATGGTGTAGGGTGGAACCCTAGATGGCCGATCTTTCACGAAAGGAGCGGATCCCAAAGAGAAGCACGAAGAACACGAGGGGGATTCACGAGGGAAAACACAAGAGAAACACTCAAACCAACAAGATTCGATTACACATGCTCTAGATCCTCGAAACACAAAGAGATACACGATGATCCAAGGTCAACAAAGGACGATACAAGTAACCGGTTCTTCTCCTAGAAGGAGGTCTTGATGGGGCCGCCCAAGAGGGGGTCTTGAATCCAAGTTGATCTTCTCCCCGAAGAGGGGCCGCGGTCTCTCTCGAGGAGTAGATCGGTATGGATGAGCGAAGCTCTATCTCGAAGTATGAGCTATCACAACGGTAACCCTAGAAAGTGTGCGGGATAGAGTATATATAGTCTAGGTAACGAAAGGGGTACACGGGCCTCGGCCCAAGTGGCTGCGCGCAGGCAGGGCCGAAAGTTCCGGACTAGGCCGGAAGTTCCGGGCGCCAGAGGTTTCGGGGAGGTTCCGGCCTAACCAGAGAGTCGGCGCGGTGGAGCTGTGCTGGCTTCCGGGGGCCGGAAGGTCCGGGCAGGCCGGAAGTTCCGGGCGCCGGAAGGTCCGGGGCGGGGTCCAGGCTAACCCGAGAGTTGGCACGCCAGGGCTTATCGAGGTCATCGGCGGCCGGAAGCTCCGGGTCGGACGGAAGGTCCGGGGGCCGGAAGTTCCGGGCTCTGGCCGGAAGTTCCGGGATGTCCAGAGTGTTGACGTCTGCCCCTTCTTCTCCTTCGTCTTCTCGTCCATCTTCCTCTTCTTCTTGTCCTTGCTCCTTAGCTTCTCCATTGTACCTGAGTATGCACAAGGTATCCATATGAGGTAGTAGCCATGCTTCATGTGCATCGAAGTGGAATTGTGAGAGGAGAGATGTCACCTCGGTTTCAAGGGCTCTTGCACGTGATCGAGTCATGGGCCCGGTAGGCACTTGGTGAGACGATGGTAGGTCCATGGGGATGACCTTGGGATGCTCCGCATCAACAGCCCTTAAATAACAAGTTCACGACTCTGATGTGGCACCGGCCTGCCTAACAAAACGGCCAACCCACACGGTGGCTCACAACTCGTAGTGTACTACGAGCCACCCGCCACCCCCAGACGCACACACCCACACACACACCACGAATCTACCGCAACTACGATGCATGTTAAATTAATTATCCCGCGGTGAACATACATGTTACCAAATGAGGGACATTTTACTTTCAAAAAATCACAGAGATCATTAAGATGTTTTAGTACATTGATTGATTGATTTTCTACGGGTATAATGTGCAAAAATCAAATTTGAGCTACATGCACACGTGACAGTGCACCTAAATGGATTGCAAAAACAAATGTGTCTCACTGGGTGCATGTTTACTCCTCGTGCAACAAATTTCAAACATTGAGAATCTTGATTTCTAAATTCTAGTACATCCAAAACTTATTTGAAGTTCATAAAACTTATCGTGTCGTCATATGGACACCAATACAAAGTGGCATTGTACTTTTTTGGTCAAATTTGAGACCATTTTTGATGTAATCTTTATCTAATTACAGAAGGGAGATTATTAATAATTGGGAACCAATATCCCAAATGGATTATTTATTCGAACTGTGAGCGTTAGACCAATAATGGATAAGTGCCATGCTTCGGTTAAGCAATAAAGTGGCAGCATTAATAATCCAAATAGAAAAACAATATATGTGCCGCCGCGAAACCCGTGTGGCGTGCGAGCAGGCGTGAGTTGAAGGGACGCGTCCGCCGTGCAGGCAGACGAGGAGGCGTGCGTGCAGGTGTGTGAATTAACGGAGGCGTGCTCGCTGCGCAGTGTCATCGGGAGGCGTGCGAGTAGCTGTGTGAAACTTTGGTAGGCATGTCAGCAGTCCGGTGCGCAGGCTCACCGAGAGGCGAGCCATCGGTTTGATCGATGCCCTCCTCTCTCCCACAACTCCCACTACTCCATATTAATGGTGCGCCCGAGCGGCCGCACCCCCCATCCTCGCTACGCACACACAATCCTCTCTCTCCGCTTGCATCCTCGACGCCGCTCTCAGTCCTCAAAGCCGGCAGTGTATGAGGATGCCGCCGAAGTGCCTCATCGAAGGGAGTGGCGACGTCGGGGCTGCTAAAGCACCAGAGCACGGCGTGGAGATAGAGACAGAGGTTTCCGTCACCGCCGGTGAGTTATTGCTGCACCCTGATGTCGTCGACGGTGTCGAGCTTCCATAGCCGGAGGCGGAGTTCCACACCGACACTGGCGACCACTCTGGCGATGACTCCGACAACCACTCCGGTGATGACCCTAACGATGACGGACAGCTGGTTAGTCATCTATACCCATTTATGTGTCAAATAGATCATAGGGTTTCTCTGGTTACTCCTGCCTCCCCCTTTTTGGAATAGAAATCCTATGGTTATGTTCTCCCAATCCATGAAATCTGAGTAAGTTTCGTTAGATCCGTGCAGTATATTGATTGTTTGAATGGTACATGTGATAAGTGATTAGTTGTTTCATCTGTGCAAATGATTTTTGCTAGTAATCCGACTAGGGTTAGTGTTCGTGCTAATAATTCCTAGACAGGGCTTGACAATTGATTTTCAATGACCTACATATGTTTGTGACATTATTTTCTTCAAGATTGGTCTGTACATAGACGACTGCGCTTAAAAATCGAACCATAATCTCTGGATATGTATAAATAAATAGCCATAAATTCCTAATCCTACTTCATGGCATGTAATCATTGATTTGATGCCAAATTTGTTTTACTATTTGTATAGGTGCTTTCTGACGATGTGGACAGCGAGGATGAAGATGTCTAGAGGAGGTACAATAGGCAAATCCTGAGGGAGCTTTATGCAGGAATGCATAACAGGCATATTAGGACCTGGAACGGCAGCTATGGATGCCCATTTTGCAACCAGAAGCTTCATGACGCGTATCTAAGTGTTCTGGCACATGCAAGAGGACGGGCCGTTGGCTCCTTCAAGCAGAAGTATTCTAGCAGGGTGGCGCACTACGCGTACGCCAAGTACCTAGAGAAGCTTCAGGATCGTGCCGGCCTGTGAGATGAGATGTGGGATGGATGGAACTATATATGTACGCTTGAGTATGCTTAATACTGTTGAACTATGTACTACCTATGGTTGAACTATGCTTATCTATGTGTACGCTTATTATCTATGTCTGGGTATGTTAAATATTTTGCCAAATTTTGGTAAAAATTACAACGGGGGACCAATAAACTAGGACGGAGGTAGTACGTCAATCACACACGGTTGCCAAATTGGAACCGTGTGCAATAACTTTCATTTTGCCTATTGCGTCAATCGCACACGGTTTGCTCTAGCAAACCGTCACCCCCAAAATTCTTTGTGGGACAGAAAACCCTCACCATCCAATTCAAAAAAGAAAAAGAAAAACCTCACCATCCTCGCGTCACAAAAACCCTCACCCCGCCCCCCACCCCCCCGCCCCCCCCGGTACGTTCCCCATTCACACCTACACAAGCTCCTCTGTGCATATGCCATGGCACCGCCTATCGCGGCGGTAAACACTTAGCTCGACGCCTGCCGCCGCCGCAAGGATGCTGGCAAAGCCCACCGCATTTCACCACTTCCGCTTGCCGCCGCCTATCGCCATCGACTTTATCGACGCTGCTCGCGGTCGACCTAGATCCGCTCAGTTGGGGAATCTTCCGTACTGAGGGTTCTTTCTCATGGATGACAAGGTAACTAGTTTACCGAGATATTATCTCATCTCTTATCCCAGTTCTTCTGCCTCCTTTAATCACCCAGTGGAAATCGCCGTGAATTCATTTTTATTCGAGCTGATTTGAGGGTTTTCTTTCATTCATAGAATGTACAGTGCCCCGACACTTTAGGACTTTGCGACCGCTGCCAGAGATTCCATCTCTCCGTACCAGATAACTTGAGCACGTGCGCGGTATGTTCAATCTCACCCTAAATCGGTTGGCATGGCCTACTTTCCTAAACATATTCTAAATATTGCTACATTTGGATAAAAGGTGCCACATGCACCATATACGTCAAAGGGGATTTTTTCCCCTCTTCTTTCTATATTAGGCAAATTAATGATGTATTATTCTTTCGATTACTCTCATTTTTCCATGACATCATGTTTACCCTATCTGTTTAATTATAGATTTTTGTCCTTCGATTTCAACTGTTGTATAGTTCTTCCAATTTGGGCCCATATTTGCATGTTACCTTATTTTCTTTAACAATCCTACCATTTTCTGTAGAACATCCCTCGCTATGCAACAGATTATGTAGTGCACAATTTTTCCCTTTACATACATCAAGGCTCCACGGATGTCATACTGCACACAAACCATGGATTTACAATCGTTGCTACTGTAAGTGATGAGGACATCAATACCATTGTTACACCCACAGCCCCTAGTGTTACATATACTGGACCAATTACTAGAGCTCGCGCACGCCAATTAAATTACCAGGTACTTTCGTTTCTTGGTAATGATTCTAATGTTCATGAGATTATGATGCTGCCTAAATTGGATACATTTATTTTGCTTACAAATGAAGGGCCTAGCTTGGAGAAGGATGAACATTGGAGCAAGAACACGCATGGAGTTGATGGCATGCGCAAGGGGATCAAGAACGGAGTTACAAGTGATGATTTCAGGACTTTGAAGCCGCCATAAGGAGTGCATGAAGCCTTGGACGAAATATACAAGATGCCACTTCATAATATTCGTCCATAGGCTATTCTAGGTGCTGCGTCACCTTATTAATGGGCCAGGCACATGTAATTTCGAAATACTTAAGTATAGGCTATTTTTAGAGTCCGAATGTGTGGGGAAACAAGAGTTAGGGTTGGTTTTGGACCCCCACCCTCAAGGGCCACGAAATTCCCCCCTCTTCCTCCATATATACAGCCCTTAGGGCGTCGTTTAGACTTTGGGTTTTGTTTAGATTAAAAGTTCGCCATAGCTGCAACTTCGCGTACTTTGTTTGTGTCCAACGACCAGACCAAGACGTCTCAGAACCCCACCTTGATCAATAAAGCTTTCATCTTATATTTGCAATATCCCGATTGCAATCTCAGTTTCTTGCTTGTTCTTCGTTTGCTCGCAGGAAACAGACCCTCGTGGTCAGGTTGATCGTGCTCCGGCGTGGTCAATAACCCTCGGAAGTTGGTTTAGCGATTGCTAAGGCGCGACGTCTCGCACGTTCGTAGTCGGATCGTCAAGGTCGACTCCCACAGAAAACGATAGCCACCATCTCATCGAAACATCGGGACACCTTAGCCTCTATCAAGTGGTATCAGATTTCCAGGTTGCTCGGTGAGATTTTATAGTTTTTCATAGATTAGATCGAGTCTGTTCTTCATACCTACAGTCCACGAAAAAGCCAGAAAAAAAAATTAGGGTTAGTTCATCATATCCGAACCAATCTGAGCCTTTGCATAATCTTTTTAGGGTTTTTGCTTTGTTGAATTTGCGGTTGCATCGTCGTGTCAAGTTGCTGGTCTTAGAGTCTAGTCTTTTAGAGTTTCGAGTTCTGGTCATAAGTTGTCACGCCGCCGCCGCACCATCATCATCGCCCATCTACCACTTTTGCTTATCCGCCACCGCTCTGAATCCATATCCATATACCACCACCAATCCGTATCCATATACCACCACCAATCTGTATCCATATACCACCACCGCTACCATATACCACCACCGCTGCCATATACCACAACCATATATCCACCACCAATCCGAGTTCTTCTCATATTAGGTTTGTTCTTGAGATCAATCTAAATTCTGTTTCGTGTTTCCTTGCCTGCGTAGGTCTCGAAAAAAAAGAGTCTGGAGACCCCCGGGCAGTTTTTAGGCCAAAATTTTCACGGGCAAATTTTTTTTCCCTATCCTATTTTTAGGCTTTTCTGAGTCTTTTGAGCCACGTGCCATCATAGTGATTTTTTGTCGCACTTTTTCGTCGTCGCTGCCCTGATTTCCGAAAAAAAAGTGAAAAAAAAAATTCCGTGCCCATCCTATCAGTTTGACGAGGGAAGAGTTTTGAGACACTCGCCATTATAGTGTTTTTCGCAAAAAAAGAGGAGCGCAAAAAAAGGAGCGCAAAAAAAGAGCGAAAAAAAACAGAGTTCCAGAGTGTGCATTTCCCTTATTTACGTGCAGCGCCGTGATTTTGTTAGTGTTCTAGGCTCGCGTCTCTAGCACGGTCTAGCCTAGGACCAGCACAGTACCGTCGTTGAGCGTTTATTCAACTTTGCATCTCTGAATTGATTATTGCTGACCCTTTTTGCTACCATACTATAAGCCTTCCCAGCTCCACATACATCTACGTCGTGCGTTTGACTCTCCCTGGCAATCGCTCTATCCAAGCTTTTGAGAGTTTTGACTACAACGGTTGCCGATCACCGCCTGCTGCTGGGTAAGAACTGGTAAGAATTTGAGATTTGCTTGACGGATTTGTGACACCCGCCACCACCACCACTTGTTAGTAGTCTGTAGGATCATATTCTTGTGTGTTTCTATTGCTGCTAACCATGCCAGGATCACAAGCTGACGAGACTGACTGGGAGAACTTGACGAACAAGGAGCTTCATGATACGTTTCAGCAAATGATGAGTGGACAGGTGCAAGATGTGATAAACAGATTTGAAGAGGCCATGGAGAAGACGTTTGAAACAAAGCTCGATAACAAGTTTGCTGAATTGCTTTCGCGTTTTCCACCACCACCACTGGCTGCTCCTGCCGCACCTCTGCAACAACAGCAACAACATCGACTACCTCCACGTCGGGAAACAGCCCTCCGCCGAGCGAGCCGTGTCCCTCTTCAGTCGGGCCAAACTACTGGTGCTGCTGTTGATACTTCTGTGGCTCCTACTGCTGATGTGGAGGAGGATGATTATGTGGGAGATTATGAGGATGAGGTTGATCAAAATCAGAACTACGTGCCACCACCAGCACAGCAACCACCAGGTCGTCCACATGCAAATAATGGCAATGGTAGGGCTCACCCTCAGGGTACGAGATCATGACCATCTCCCTAAACTAAAATTGGATATTCCACCATTTGAGGGTAGATATGTTCCTGATATATATCTTACTTGGGAGTTAGAAACTGAACAACGATATACATGTTTACAATATCCCGAGGAGAGACGTGTTCCTGCTGCTGTTTGTGCATTCACTAGTTTTGCATGTGTTTGGTGGTCTGAGCATTGTAGATTATATCCTATTCCGGCTACTTGGGCTGCTTTGAAAACTGCTATGCGTATTCGTTGGGTTCCACCATATTATCAACGTGAATTACTTCAAAAATTGCAGCGCTTAAGACAGGGAAAAAATTCTGTAGAAGAATATTATCAGGAATTACAAACTGGCATGATTAGATGTGGTATTGTTGAGGAGAATGAAGCTATGCTTGCACGTTTTATGGGTGGATTAAATAGAGAGATTCAGACGATTCTAGAGTATAAGGAGTATACTAATATCACTCGTTTATTCCATCTTGCTTGTAAAGCTGAACGTGAAGTGCAGGATCGACAGGCATTGGCGCGGACTAACTTTTCTGCAGGTCGACCTTCATCATGGACACCACGTGCATCATCTACTTCCACACGTTCTGCTACACCGGCGCCTCCGTCGGCTACCACCTCCAACCGTGATACAATAAAGCAGGCACAATCACCACTATCTGCCAAGAGCACACCTTCTGGGCCTGCAAAGAGCTCTTCTTCATCCATGGCATCAACAGGGCAAACACATGATATTATTTGTCGACGTTGCAAGGGTGGAGGTCATTATGCGAGAGAATGCCCATCTAAGCGTGTGATGATTGTTACTAAGGATGGTGGGTATGAGTCCGCTAGTGACTATGATGAGGAGACTTTGGCTCTTATTACACGTGAAGAACACGGTGGAGACGATTCTAATCATGAGACGCAATACATGGCTCCTGAAGATGCTGACAGGTATGAATGTTTAGTTGCTCAACGTGTTTTGAGTGTGCAGGTTACACAAGCTGAGCAAAATCAGAGGCATAATTTGTTCCATACAAAGGGAGTTGTGAAGGAACGTTCTGTTCGCGTGATCATAGATGGAGGGAGCTGCAATAACTTAGCTAGCATGGAGATGGTGGAGAAGCTATCTCTCACCACAAGACCACATCCACATCCTTACTACATCCAATGGTTCAACAACAGCGGCAAGGTTAAGGTAACACGTACTGTTCGTGTGCATTTTAGTATCTCTACATATGCTGATTATGTTGATTGTGATGTGGTACCTATGCAAGCATGTTCCTTATTACTTGGTAGACCATGGCAATTTGATAAGAAATTCTGTACACCATGGTAGAAACAATCAGTATACTCTTGTTCATAACGATAAAAATATTACTTTGCTTCCTATGACTCCTGATTCCATTTTGAAAGATGATATTAATAGAGCTAATAAAGCAAAACAGGAGACAAATAAGAGTGAAAATCAGATTGTGGCAAAAGAATTTGAGCACCAAATGAAGCCTAATAATAAACCATCTACTGTTGTTTCTGAAATTAAATTGAAAAGTGCATGTTTACTTGCCACCAAATCTGATATTGATGAGCTAGATTTTAGCAAATCTGTTTGCTATGCTTTTGTGTGCAAAGAGGCATTATTTTCATTCGAGGACGTGCCTTCCTCTTTGCCCCCTGCTGTCACTAACATTTTGCAGGAGTTCGCTGACGTCTTTCCACAAGACGTGCCACCGGGATTACCACCTATTCGAGGGATTGAGCATCAAATTGACTTAATTCCCGGTGCTTCGCTACCCAACCGTGCACCATACCGTACCAATCCAGAGGAGAACGAAGAGATTATGCTTCCTATGACTCTCTGATTCCATTTTGAAAGATGATATTAATAGAGCTAATAAAGCAAAACAGGAGAAAACTAAGAGTGAAAATCAGATTGTGGCAAAAGAATTTGAGCAACAAATGCAGCCTAATAATAATAAACAATCTAGTGTTGCTTCTGAAATTAAATTGAAAAGTGCATGTTTACTTGCCACCAAATCTGATATTGATGATCTAGATTTTAGCAAATCTGTTTGCTATGCTTTTGTGTGCAAAGAGGCATTATTTTCATTCGAGGACGTGCCTTCCTCTTTGCCTCCTGCTGTCACTAACATTTTGCAGGAGTTCGCCGACGTCTTTCCACAAGACGTGCCACCGGGATTACCACCTATTCGCGGGATTGAGCATCAAATTGACTTAATTCCCGGTGCATCATTACCCAACCGTGCACCATACCGTACCAATCCAGAGGAGACGAAGGAGATTATGCGTCAAGTACAAGAACTGCTCGACAAAGGTTATATACGCGAATCCCTTAGTCCTTGTGCTGTTCCTATCATTTTAGTGCCGAAAAAGGATGGTACGTCGCGTATGTGCGTTGATTGTAGAGGCATTAATAATATTACTATTCGTTATCGTCATCCTATTCCTAGGCTAGATGATATGCTTGATGAATTGAGTGGCTCTACAATATTCTCCAAAGTTGATTTGCGTAGTGGTTACCATCAAATTCGTATGAAATTGGGAGATGAATGGAAAACAGCATTTAAAACTAAGTTTGGATTATATGAGTGGTTAGTCATGCCTTTTGGGTTAACTAATGCACCTAGTACTTTCATGAGGTTAATGAACGAAGTTTTACGTGCCTTCATTGGACGATTTGTGGTAGTTTACTTTGATGACATATTGATTTATAGCAAATCTTTGGAGGACCATTTGGAACATTTACGTGCTGTTTTTTATTGCTCTACGTGATGCACGTTTGTTTGGTAACCTTGGAAAGTGCACCTTTTGCACCGACCGAGTATCTTTTCTTGGCTATGTTGTTACTCCACAGGGAATTGAAGTTGATAAAGCCAAGATTGAAGCTATTGAGAGTTGGCCGCAGCCCAAAACGGTCACACAAGTGAGGAGTTTCCTTGGCCTCGCTGGTTTCTATAGGCGTTTTGTGAGAGATTTCAGCACCATTGCTGCACCTCTCAACGAGCTTACAAAGAAGGATGTGCCTTTTGTTTGGGGTACCGCACAGGAAGAAGCTTTCATGGTATTGAAAGATAAGTTGACACATGCTCCTTTACTCCAACTTCCTAATTTCAATAAGACTTTTGAGCTTGAATGTGATGCTAGTGGAATTGGATTAGGAGGTGTGTTATTACAAGATGGAAAACCTGTTGCATACTTTTCTGAAAAATTGAGTGGGCCTAGTCTGAACTATTCTACTTATGATAAAGAATTATATGCTCTTGTTCGGACCTTAGAAACATGGCAACATTATTTATGGCCCAAGGAATTTGTTATACATTCTGATCATGAATCTTTGAAACACATTAAAAGTCAAGCAAAACTGAACCGTAGACATGCTAAATGGGTTGAATTCATTGAGACTTTCCCTTATGTCATTAAACACAAGAAGGGTAAAGAAAATGTTATTGCTGATGCCTTGTCTCGTCGTTATACTATGCTTTCACAACTTGACTTTAAAATATTTGGTTTGGAGACCATCAAAGATCAATATGTTCATGATGCTGAATTTAAAGATGTATTGCAGAATTGTAAGGAAGGGAGAACTTGGAACAAGTTCGTTCTTAACGATGGATTTGTGTTTCGTGCTAACAAGCTATGCATTCCAGCTAGCTCCGTTCGTCTTTTGTTGTTGCAGGAGGCGCATGGAGGAGGATTAATGGGACACTTTGGCGTCAAGAAGACGGAGGATATACTTGCTACACATTTCTTTTGGCCAAAGAGGAGACGGGATGTTGAGCGTTTTGTTGCTCGCTGCACTACATGTCAAAGAGCTAAGTCACGACTCAATCCTCATGGTTTATATATGCCTTTGCCTGTACCTAGTGTTCCTTGGGAGGATATATCTATGGACTTTGTTTTAGGTTTACCTCGAACAAAGAAGGGGAGGGATAGCATATTTGTTGTCGTGGATAGGTTCTCGAAAATGGCACACTTTATACCATGTCATAAAAGCGATGATGCTGTTAATGTTGCTGATTTGTTCTTTCGTGAAATTATTCGCTTACATGGTGTGCCAAATACTATTGTTTCAGATCATGATACTAAATTTCTTAGCCACTTTTGGAGATGTTTATGGGCTAAGTTGGGGACTAAGCTGCTTTTTAGTACTACTTGTCACCCCCAAACTGATGGACAAACTGAAGTAGTCAATAGAACATTGTCTACTATGTTTAGGGCTGTTTTGAAGAATAACAAGAAAATGTGGGAAGAATGCTTGCCTCATATTGAATTTGCTTATAATCGTTCATTGCATTCTACTACTAAGATGTGCCCTTTTGAAATTGTGTATGGTTTCCTACCTCGTGCACCTATTGATTTGTTGCCTCTTCCATCTTCAGAGAAGGTTAATTTTGATGCTAAAGAACGTTCTGAATTGATTGTAAAAATGCATGAGTTAACTAAGGAAAACATTGAGCGTATGAATGCTAAATATAAACTTGCTGGAGATAAGGGTAGAAAACATGTTGTGTTTGCGCCTCGAGATCTTGTTTGGTTACATTTGCGTAAAGATAGATTTCCTAATCTGCGCAAATCAAAGCTAATGCCACGTGCTGATGGTCCTTTTAAGGTGTTAGAGAAAATAAATGATAATGCATATAAACTTGAGCTACCTGTAGATTTTGGGGTTAGTCCCACTTTTAACATTGCAGATTTGAAGCCTTATTTGGGTGAGGAAGATGCGCTTCCGTCGAGGACGACTTCGTTTCAAGAAGGGGAGGATAATGAGGACATCAATACCATTGTTACACCCACAGCCCCTACTGTTACATATACTGGACCAATTACTAGAGCTCGCGCACGCCAATTAAATTACCAGGTACTTTCGTTTCTTGGTAATGATTCTAATGTTCATGAGATTATGATGCTGCCTAAATTGGATACATTTATTTTGCTTACAAATGAAGGGCCTAGCTTGGAGAAGGATGAACATTGGAGCAAGAACACGCATGGAGTTGATGGCATGCGCAAGGGGATCAAGAACGGAGTTACAAGTGATGATTTCAGGACTTTGAAGCCGCCATAAGGAGTGCATGAAGCCTTGGACGAAATATACAAGATGCCACTTCATAATATTCGTCCATAGGCTATTCTAGGTGCTGCGTCACCTTATTAATGGGCCAGGCCCATGTAATTTTGAAATACTTAAGTATAGGCTATTTTTAGAGTCCGTATGTGTGGGGAAACAAGAGTTAGGGTTGGTTTCGGACCCCACCCTCAAGGGCCACGAAATTCCCCCCTCTTCCTCCATATATACAGCCCTTAGGGCGTCGTTTAGACTTTGGGTTTTGTTTAGATTAAAAGTTCGCCATAGCTGCAACTTCGCGTACTTCGTTTGTGTCCAACGACCAGACCAAGACGTCATAGAACCCCACCTTGATCAATAAAGCTTTCATCTTATATTCGCAATATCCCGATTGCAATCTCAGTTTCTTGCTTGTTCTTTGTTTGCTCGCAGGAAATAGACCCTCGTGGTCAGGTTGATCGTGCTCCGGTGTGGTCAATAACCCTCGGAAGTTGGTTTAGCGATTGCTAAGGCGCGACGTCTCGCACGTTCGTAGTCGGATCGTCAAGGTCGACTCCCACAGAAAATGATAGCCACCATCTCATCGAAACATCGGGACACCTTAGCCTCTATCAGTAAGACTTGATGAACGTGGTGACTCCTATTTTGGCACTGGCTTTTGGAATGAAATTGCAAAGTTTTATGTACTGAAAGATGGCACTAAAATTGCACTTCACATAAAAGGGCCTGGTCATGAGATATATGCTAACTTCCCCGACAAAATCATACGTTCAGACTTTGTTCGAAGTAAGTTTTCTTTTCAACTATCTGCATATGTTGACTTACCCCGCAATATCAAATGAATTGTGTAGTATTTAAGCAACCAATTGGTATTCCCTTTTCTCACTATATTCCTACCTGATAACTTCTAGTTACCAAGACACTTTTCTATTGCCATGTTTTAACTAAATATTCCATGTACTCCCATTTCTATCAGAAAGCACCGCTGACAAGGAGACTTCAGAGGTGGAGAACGGGGCTGCCAACAAGCGGAGGCGGGGCGAGCTAGAACCGCAAGTGACTCCAGCAGGCCTAGACTTAATCAGCAGCCTCCCCGATGATATGTTGAGAGTCATCATCTCCCTCCTCCCAATCAAATATGGGGCATGTACAACCCTCCTTTCCTGGCGGTGGCGCCCCCTATGGAACTCCAGCCCTCTCGACCTCATCGACACCCATAAGCTCTGCCATGGCTATCGCAAAAGCTTGGATGCGTTCACCAAGATCCTCGATAGTCACCTTGGCCCAACCAAAGGCCTTAGAATGGGCAAGCTCCGTTCCAACGGCAAGGACCGGGCCAAGTTTGACGACTAGTTCCGATCCCCCGCCCTAGATCAGCTCGAGGAGCTCACTTTTGATGATGGGAATATGCGGTCGCTGCCAACATCCGCACTCCGCCTCACGCCCACGCTGCGCGTTGCCAAGTTCAGGAACTGCCATTTCCAGCCCCTTAATGACGCGCCTGCTCTTATTCTACCACGACTGAAGCACCTCAAGCTCGTCATCGTCTGCCTCTCAAAGGGTGACATGGAGCGCCTGCTCCGTGGCTATACTGCACTCGAGTACCTTCATCTTCAGGCGATCAATGGGTTGAGTACCTTCCACATCACCTCCATGACTCTCCGGACTATTTATGTGTGTTGCTGGTGCGGCAGGAAGACATCACAAGATGTGTACCACAGTATGGTCGTCCAGGACACACCTGCACTTGAGAGATTACTTGTAGTTGATCAAGAGGGTCCAACAAGAATCAATGTCATTTCTACACCGAAATTGACGGTGGTGGGCTACTTGTCTGACAAATGCTCCGAACTTGTTATTGGATCCACACCCGTTCAAGTACAACAGTCACCTTCTAAATCTCCTTCCACAAATTCACATTATTTCTAATTTTGAATATGTTTGTTCGCCTGTCATTCAGAAAATGATTCCGACAAGCTTGACCCCGAAACTGCACACAGTGAAGGTCGTGGCACTAGAATCTATCGAGCCCGACCTGGAGTAAGTTGTCAGTTTCCTGAGATGCTTTCCGTGCCTCGAGAAGCTATATATCAAGGTGATGTTCCTTTCCTGTTAAATGTTAACCATAAGGGAGTTCAGTTTGTGACACCTTTTTCCAAGTTTACAATGACAATGTACTACGATTTCTGAAGTTTCTTTTGGTCGATTTCAGTACATACATGCCCCCCCCCCATATTGGTTGCTTGATCCATATGGTTACAATCAATAAACATTTCTCCTATGGATTCATCTGTACTAGTTTTCTTAGGGAACTTTTCATCCACTCCAAACTCTTGTGAAGAAGGCTACATTTTTCTAGAATGTAATCAAATGCCCATGTTAATCATGTCAGATCGAAGATGGCATGTTAGTGCATTTTACAAATCCTGCAAACCAAATAGCTAGGCCTGTAGTAATGTTCAAAACTGCATGTAGGCACTAACACGTTTTCTTATTTTGTAGATAAGATTAGGCCCAGTGGTGGATAATGTGATACAATATAACAATCACGTCGAATGCCTAGATCTGCATCTCTTAGAAATTACTTTCAACTTCTACCGAGGGACCTTACCGGAGATTATATTCGCCAGGTTCTTTGTTCTCAGAGCACGGGTGCTAAAGGAAAGGAGGTTTGCCCTACATTTATTTCGCAAAAATGAATGGTTTGTTGATCAGCGCCGGCGCCTGTGGCAGAATGGAGTAGGCTCCAAAAATGATAAATTTAATTTTGGAACTTCAGATGACACAGTAATCGGAAGTCATCGTGTCAACCCCATACATGACTTCTCAGTGGCTGACTCCTTTGCAAAAATTGTGAGGTTTCAAAGCCAGACTTAGAAGCGGTGATATTAGTTTGAACCTCTCTGATATCCATGTTCAGCGGATCAGCGCGAGCGTTTGCAACTGATGAGCTGAATTTCATTTCTAATATCAGTTTGAACCTTGTAATATTCGAATTTGAGCCATATAACTTTGGAATTTGAACCTTGTAACATTTCGAGCTTTTGTGGTACAATCGTTGAAATGGCATCATATGAGACTTGTATATTGCTAGCACTATTTTGACCTTAATATGCAATGGTCTTAGATTTTATTAACCATTCTCGAATCAGTTTACCTTGTCGATCTCACAGCACATGATCTGTATAGCTAACTCGACTGCGATCTTCGACATTATTGCACACAGTTGGTTTCTTCCACTGTGTGCACTGTAGAGCGCAGAATTAATTATCACACTCGACTGTCCATCATCACCCTTCTGTGTGACTTTGACCTCATCACCCAAGGGTAAACTTATGACCGAAGTCATTCCACACACTTCGTTTTTACAAAGCTTTTTGCCAATAAACGCCCATGATTAGTCCCTCTTCTAGCCGACGCGTGTCCAAACTAGTCGGACAGGAAGCTTGTGCGGTAAACAGCACGGTAGCACGGGAACAGGCTCATCGACGATACATTTGGCGCCTCTTCGAGCCCATGCGTGCGGTGCGGTGTTGTCAAGCATGCACTGGAATCCTCCGCTATGAACGTCGTGACAAGATGTGACGATTACAGGCCAGCCAGCCCCCATTTATTACGGCGGCCATTTAACCTCCCCTTGTCTCTCTTCAACCTTTTGATCGTGCCCCATCATTGCAAGAAGCACACCACCACGAGAAATTCTTAGAGGGTATCCTGCGTGGCTCCAATGGCGCTCTGAGCGGCTGCCGGCGACGATCAGCAGTTCACCATGCATGCTGTGGTGGACACCCACAGAAGGTTCATGGACCTCTCAGTGGTGTACACCAATGATCCGGTGTGGGTGGAGCACTCCATCCACATCATGGAGTTGTTGCTTGCCACGGAGAAGTACAAGGTGGTCGGGTTCGACCTTGAGTACACTCGCGCTCGTGCCGGGTCTCGTCCCAAGGTCGTCGTCACCCAGATGTACGTGCACCACCACATCCTCGTCTACCACTACTGCCTGGCCACAAGGCCTTGCGAGCATTTCACCAGGTTTGTCAACAGCCCCCACTACATGTTCGCTATGGTTGACATCACCAATGATGTAAAGGCGCTCGAGAATTCGGGCATCGCCTGCTAGAATCTTGTCGACATCCAGGGCCAATACAAGATCTGGGGCAGCAAGGAGCATGAGAAGGACTCACTGGTTCACCTCACCGAGGCCATCATCGACCCCTACTACAGAGACATGAAGGATTCATGCATCAAGCAAAAGCATGCCTGGCACTCGGCCTGGATGGAGAAACTCGACAAAGCTCACGCCGTGTACGCGGCCAAGGAGGCGTACATGAGCTACTACATGTACAGGCGGATCGTTGACATGAGGAAGTGTCTCCTTCCCCAAAACGGCCATGGATCCAGCCAGAAGCGGAGCAATGGCAAGCGTCGTCGCAACAATAAGTAGATGATTAGATCCTCGTTTCTCCTACTTTAGTATGCATGTAATTGCTTTCTTTGGTGTGTGGAAATGTTATATGTGTAGTCACTTGTGTAATTGTATGCTTAATTTGGTATGCAATGCTGTCATTTTAAGTATATATGTTGATGCTCTGTAGACAGAGTGTAGATGTTGTGCGGACAAAGAAAATCACATCGCACACGGACTAAACAATGGAACCCGTCAGTGATGTTTTCATCAATCACTCACAATTGTATACCAGCAATCATTTTCTCACGACACACACGGCTTGTTAGCGGTAATCGTTTGTGTTGTTATCGGTCTTTGCACACATTTCCAATTACAGACCTGTTTGCCTCGTATCACACACATCTTGTTCATTTGAACCGTTTCTGTTCTCATGTCTCAACGCAAACAGTTCATCCGAGTGAACCGCATGTCGTATATCGCACACACCTTTGATCTGGCTGACCATTTCTTTTGTGTTGCCTAATCACAAACAGTTCACCCAAGTGAACCATATGTTGTACATCGCACACACCTTCATCTGGCTGCCCGTTTCTTTTGTTCTTCCTCATCGCAAATGGTTAATTGAACGGAACTATATGCCCTCAATCGCACACGCAACTAAAATCTGAACCGTGTTTGATGCATCCTCCATCACAAACGTTTTGCACCTTTTTTGACAGTTTTTTTACACCACCGTTTGCGATTATGGCATCGCACACAGTTTCGTCGAAGGATCTCTGATCATAGTTTCGCGTTAGCAGCATCCTGCAGTAGTGCACGCCAAATGATGGCCCCTTAGCTATCTGGGGGCTCGACACTGCATCGATGGATGACATGTGTCGTGATGCGGTGGAGCGGTGGAGTCCTGGCAGGGACGTAGACCGTCATCAGCCCCGGCAACCCTTGCCGGGGAAGTCTTGGGACTTCTTCTCGAGGTGGCCTCGACCTGACCAGGCTCGCCTACCCAACAAGGAAGATTTCTTCTTGGCAATGTCTTGTTGTCTTGGCTTGTCTTAGTCTTCTTGATCCGCCCTTTGATTTCTCAAAGAGCTTGTTCTCAGGCTTGGTTCTTGTCTAACATGCTTGATGTATCTTGCTTCCTTGCTATCGTGCCTGTGTACAGTCTGGGAAACACACGCGAAGGTTTGTTGCACCGACAGGAGCCCCGGGGACTGGTCCAAACATGTTGCTGAGCATCGTTGGGGTAGGCCATATCAGGTACACATGCAGGGGTCTTGTACTACTATTCTTTCTTCCTTGATATTTTCCTTGCTTCTTCATTAACATGTGCTTGAGTCAGTTTCCGTGTTTTTCCGTGCGTCGTGCGAGACGTCATGGCGAAAATTTACGCCATGACTTGTGGGTCACCCAAGTCCCACATTCACAGGGCGGTAACTACCATCCCACTAACTCCCATGCCTCTGCCGCTCCGCCACGTATGATGTATGCATTGCGCAGGGTTGGTGGTGGATATGGAGGGCACATGAGTGAGCACCGAGGTAGAAAGTCAGGCCCCATGGATAGGCGCAGGATGTCGGTCTTGATTCTGGGCGCCGATAGTGGCGCAAAGGAGCCGAATTGGTGGGTCGGTGCGGTTGCCCCCTGGGTGAGGGGCCAACCCCTAGCCTTGTTTTCCTATAAAGGGGACGTGGGCGAGGTGCCGGCTCACTCGTATCTCTTCCACCTTCCTTCTGATATTGTCTCTTCGCCATGGTGAGGGGGAGAGGACGTAGTGGCGCTCCACTGGTGGCGACGAGGGCTACTGATCGACAGCGGCTCCCTCCTCATGTTGGGGATGCGAAGGCGGAGCCCATCGTGATAGGAGGCGGGAGAGGACGGGGATGTGGCCGCCGTGGTGCTCGGGGTCGAGGAGGACGGGGCGGCGCTCTGATTGCACCCTCTCCGGCCGCTCAGGACCCGAATAAAGGCCACGTCGGGAACCAGCCGTTGGAGTTTATCGTCAAGCTGCACGGGCCCCTGCGCAGTCGTCTTCGGCTCCCTACCCCATTTGCGAGGGTAATGGAGGTCGAGCAGCCGCCGTGGTTGAGGCTGCACATGAGGGGCTGCTGCAACGACAGCATGAGGGCGGACGTTGAGTTCCCCGCTCCTCATGTCATGCTCCTCCTGCATGGCTAGAAGACATTCGTCCATGCCCATAGCTTGGCGGCTGGGCACGTTCTCCATTTCAAGTTAATGGATGCCGCCCTGCTCTCCGTCAAAGTCTTTGGATGCTCGGGTGCTCACTTGGGGTGCTGCATCGAGAGCTCGACTGACGACGAAGGCTCCTCCTCGAGCGATAGCGCTGAGGAGTACAGTGACGGCGATGACGATGGCGCTAATGGGGAGGATGACAGCTCCAACTCAGGCTGAACACTAGTCGCACCATCACCGTCAGCGGGAGGCTGGCGTCACCACCATCTGCACCTGCATCTCCTCCCCGGCAAGGTGATTTGCTAGGGTGTTGGGTGTGGATGGTGCCTCCGGCTCCTCCAGCAGTCTTCCAGCTGAGCCCTGACAGGCTTCCCCGTGGACTCCGACTTCAATCGCCATTCTGTGTCCTGCTGACCCTGGTGGCGGTGACCAGGGGATCGCCTAGCCGCTCTCCCTGCCCATCACCTTCGTCCGCGCCCTCCCAATCTTGTCAGGCTTCTCCTTGCAGCCCTTGACGGGGTCAGGCTGGGCTTCTGCCCAGGTGCTCCTTTTGCCCTCTTCACCTCCCACTATAGTTCCTAGGAGGAGAAGGACAAGAAAGGGATTACGGGGAACTTATCTTTTTTCAATCTAAAATATGTAGGCACCTGCCAAACTTTAGTTTCAAATATGTAATCTCTTTTATCCATGTTTGCACTCTGTAAGATTTGTACATGTTTACCTGCATATTAATGAAAAAGGGTGGTCTTGCCGGGTACTTGTGCATGTATTAAATCCATGCAGAGGTGGAATGCCTCTATACGTTTAAGTAAATAAGTTTTCTCCGGCAAGCTACCCTGTCGGTGCCTTCCGTTCGTTGCCACGTGGCTTGGCCTGCCGGGCTCGGAACTATGGAAGGAACCCCGCTCCTTGTCAGACCATCTCTGTCAAAAGCCACTACAACCATCTTGACTAAAGCAATGTTCGGGTCAAGGGATGGGAGCACAGATGCTTTGAAAGCAATGAGGTTTCTCTATGCACAAGGTTTTCCTCTTCCAGAGACAAGTATGGATAAACAGGAACTTATCTGTTTGGCTTGCCGGGGATCGGTATTTAGGCTTGCTTCCGTTTCTTCCTTTCGGGATCGAGTCCATGGCAACAGTGCTCCAGTAAGTGTAGAGGAAAGCAAGGTGATCATATGACCTCATCTACATGCTCGTCATATGTAGCAACATATGACCTCATCTACATGATCATGACATGCTCATTCTATGCTATGCATGCATGCAAGTTGTCGCGGGATATCCACGGCCACCTATGGGACCAGGAGGTCCCTTGCTGGTTCGGCAGGGGGACATCACATTGCACAAAGAGCAGACCAGCGTGAGGCAGCACGGCAGAGAGCACATAAGCAATTTACCCAGGTTTGGGCCGCCGTGAGGCATAAAACCCTACTCCCGCTTTGCTAGATTGATGGTAGAATGTGGATAACGCAATGCAGTACACTTGCCTGGCAGGGGTCGCCGTATAGCAGCGGCGACTACGCAGTGCGGGTTCCTCAACTTTCCAACCCCTCCTACGGGTGCCATGGGCCTCCTTTTATAGATTAAGGGGTCACCACAATGGCAAAGTGGTCATTATCCACTAATATGATAGCAAATAGTGCTATCATACCTAACTCTGTGGGCTGACAGGGTGCATTAAATGCACTGTTTAGTGTCACATCACTGGTTGCCCGGCAAGGCTTGTCGGGCTATCTCGCCAGCTCCGCGCTTGTTCGATTGACATGTCATAGGACGGGTGTCATCTGTATGTTCCTTCTGTAGGAAATGGCCTCCATGTGGAGAATGGCTGCCACTTAATCACCTTGCGGCTTGACACCGCACTGATTGATGACATGGGTCGCGCTTGAGTGGTTGGTGGGGTGGTTTCGCCCCCGGGAGCCCCGGCAGGCCCTGCCGGGGCGCCTTGGTTGCTTGCTTCTCGCGGTGGCCCTACCCCTTGCCTGGCTCGCCTGCCCGGCAAGGGAGGCCCTTCTCTTGCCGATATACTGCTCCTCTGGCTTAATCTTGATCCCTCTGAGTTGCATGTTAGTTCTTCGAATCTCTTGGTCCGTCAATCTCTGACTCCAAATGATGCTTCAATTCTGCTCTTGTGCCTATGCACAGTCTAGGCAATGGACCCAGGGTCTGTTGCACCGACAGAAGCCCCCGGGCCTGCCCTGAACGAGCTGTCGAGCGTCATCAGGGTAGGCCCTAAGAAGTGCACAGGCAGGGTTGCTGAAGGGGTTGGCCCCTTGAGATTTCCATTGCTGCTTCATTAGCCTTGATTTCAGCTCAGTTTTTGGGTTCCCCACGCATGGCTCATAACGTTGCGGGGGAACTTTGATCATGGCTTGTGAATTTGCCTCACCCCACGATCACGGGGCAGAAACCGCCATCCCACTTACCCCCCGTCCTGCATGCACCAGCCACGTGCTGCACATGCATTGGGCGTGGTAGGTGGTGGATGTGGAGGGCACGGGGAGGAGTGCCATGGTTGAAAATCGAATGTCGATGGTTGGAGTAGAGGGTCGGACTTGATTCCCAAAGTTGCCGAGGGTGCAGAGAGGCCGTATTGGAGGAGCAGGGTGGCCATCTTCTGCACGAGAGGCCAGCCCCTTGCCTCGTCCCCACTATAAAAAGAGACAACGGCCGAACCCCTATGCACATACCTCTCCTTCTCCGCAATTCTTCTCCCTTAGCCATGGTGAGAGGGCGAGGGCGTAGTAGTGTCCCGGCGGCGGCGGCGAGGGCTTCCACTCGGCAGCATATCCCTCCTCCTCCGGAACCCGAGGTGGCGGAGCCCGCCGCGAGAGGAGGAAGGAGGGGGCGAGGCCGAGGCCGCTGTGGTGCTCGAGGAGGAAGAGGGTGGGGGAGCTCTCTGGTTTGGAGGAAGCGGACGATGTGCCTTGCCCAAGTTGGAGCCTGGGGCTCGGCACCAAGGACTAGCGGCACCTCCTCGGCTATGGGAGCAACAACCTCATTCGCGGGGTCCATTGGCCCGGCTAGAGGGGGTGGTCCGGCAAGCTGTGAGGAGTTGTTTCCGGCAGGGTCTCTGCTGGGAGCGGATGGCTCGATCAGGAGAGGCTTACCGTCGTCCAACTTTCTCCTTTTCCATGCCATTGTGGTTGGTGCTACGGAGGGTTGATATAGACGGATAACAAAAGTTCCTGGTTCCACAGGAAGCTTCTACGCAACACACTTTGACAGGTGATTAGCTATGTTGTTTTCCGCACGTGGTACACGCTCTGTTTGCAACCCGTCAAAGTGCTCCTCCAATCTTCTCACTTCCTTGACGTATGCTTCCATCAACGGGTTTTGATAATCCTTGTTGACTTGTCTCACCACAAGATGCAAATCTCCTCATATGATCAACTTATTGATTCCCAATTCTGCTGCAATTCTGAGACCGACAAGGAGCCCTTCATACTCAGTTGTATTGTTGGTGGCTTCTTCCTGGGCAAAGTGCATCTCGACGACATACTTCAAGTGCTCCCCAGAGGGGCAGCAAGAAGCACGCCAGCCCCTGCACACTGTAGGGAAAAAACACCATCAAAATACATAATCCATTCTTGGGGTGATTCCTTGCTGGGCATAGCTGTCTCTGTCACTTCCTCATCAGGGGTTGGCGTCCATTCTGCAATAAACTCTGCCAGTGCCCTGCTCTGAATGGTTGATGTGCTCTCAAACTTCAAACCAAAGATGGATAACTCCAAAGCCCACACCACTATTATGTCGGTAGCCTCAGAGTTTCAAGGTATCCTTTGCAATGGAAAACTAGTAACAACCGTGATCTCATGGGCTTGGAAGTAATGGTGCAGTTTCCTTGAGGCCATAATGAGACCAAAAATCAACTTTTGCATGCCAGAGTGATACGTCTCCAACGTATCTATAATTTTTGATTGTTCCATGCTATTATATTATCTGTTTTGGATGTTTAATGGGCTTTAATATACCTTTTTATATTATTTTTGGGACTAACCTACTAACCAAAGGCCCGGTGCAAATTGCTGTTTTTTTGCCTATTTCGGTGTTTCGCAGAAAAGGAATATCAAACGGAATCCAAATGGAATGAAACCTTCGGGAGAGTTATTTTTGGAACAAACATGATCCAGGAGACCTGGAGTGGACGTCAAGAAATAAGCGAGGATGCCACGAGGCAGGAGGGCACGCCCCCCGCCCTCGTGGGCCCTCGCAGCTCCACCGACCTACTTCTTCCTCCTATATATACCCATATACCCTGAAAACATCTAGGAGCACCATGAAACCCTATTTCCACCGCCGCAACCTTCTGTACTCGTGAGATCCCATCTTGGGGCCTTTTCCGGCGCTCCGCCGGAGGGGGAATCGATCACCGAGGGCTTCTACATCAACACTATAGCCTCTCCGATGATGTGTGAGTAGTTTACCACATACCTTCAGGTCCATAGTTATTAGCTAGATGGATTCTTCTCTCTCTTTGGATCTCAATACAAAGTTCTCCTCGATTCTCTTGGAGATCTATTCGATGTAATTCTTTTTGCGGTGTGTTTGTCAAGATCCAATGAATTGTGGGTTTATGATCAAGATTATATATGAATAATATTTGATTCTTCTCTGAATTCTTTTATGCATGATTTAAAATCTTTGCAAGTCTCTTCGAATTATCAGTTTGGTTTGGCCTACTAGATTGATCTTTCTTGCAATGGGAGAAGTGCTTAGCTTTGGGTTCAATCTTGTGGTGTCCTTTCCCAGTGATAGTAGGGGCAGCAAGGCACGTATTGCATTATTGCCGTCGAGGATAAAAAGATGGGGTTTATATCATATTGCTTGAGTTTATCCCCCTACATCATGTCATCTTGCCTAATGCGTTACTCTGTTCTTATGAACTTAATACTCTAGATGCATACTGGATAGCGGTCGATGTGTGGAGTAATAGTAGTAGATGCAGAATCATTTCAGTCTACTTGTCGCGAACATGATGCCTATATACATGATCATGCCTAGATATTCTCATAACTATGCGCTTTTCTATCAATTGCTCGACAGTAATTTGTTCACCCACCGTAGAATTTGCTATCTTGAGAGAAGCCACTAGTGAAACCTATGGCCCCCGGGTCTATCTTCCATCATATTATTTTCATATCTACTTGCTATTTCTATCGTAGTTTATTTTGCAATCTTTATTTTCCAATCTATAAGATAAAACTGAGGGAAATACTTACGCTACTTTGCTGCATCACCCTTTCCTCTTCAAGGGAAAACCAACGCATGCCCAAGAGGTAGCAAGCAGGATTTATGGCGCTGTTGCTGGGGAGGTTGCACCAAGTCAAGTCAAGATTTGATCTCCCAGAAACTAGTCATTTCTGGCGTCGTCTACGCACAAGTCAAGACATACCAAGTACCCATCACAAACTCTTATCCCTCGCATTACATTATTTGCCATTTGCCTCTCGTTTTCCTGTCCCCCACTTCACCCTTGTCGTTTTAGTTGCCCTCTTTTCCGCTTGCCTCTTTTCCATTCGTCTCTTTTTGCTTGCTTCTTGTGTGGTTGTTTGTTGGATTGCTTGTCATGATGGCTCAAGACAATACTAAATTGTGTGACTTTTCCAATACCAACAATAATAATTTTCTTAGTACTCCGATTGCTCCTCTTACTGATGCTGAATCTTGTGAAATTAATACTGCTTTGCTGAACCTTGTTATGAAAGATCTGTTTTCTGGCCTTCCTAGTGAAGATGCCGCTACCCATCTAAACAACTTTGTTGATTTATGTGATATGCAAAAGAAGAAAGATGTGGATAATGATATTGTTAAATTGAAGCTATTTCCATTTTCGCTTAGAGATCGTGCTAAAACTTGGTTTTCGTCTTTGCCTAAAAATAGGATTGATTCATGGAATAAGTGCAAAGATGCTTTTATCTCTAAGTATTTTCTCCCGCTAAGATCATCTCTCTTAGAAACGATATTATGAATTTTAAGCAACTTGATCATGAGCATGTCGCACAAGCTTGGGAGAGGATGAAATTAATGATACATAATTGCCCTACCCATGGTTTGAATTTATGGATGATTATACAAAATTTTATGCCGGATTGAATTTTGCTTCTAGAAATCTTTTAGATTCGGACGTGGGAGGCACTTTTATGGAAATCACTTTATGAGAAGCTACTAAACTCCTAGATAATATTATGGTTAATTATTCTCAATGGCACACCGAAAGATCTACTAGTAAAAAGGTTCATGCTATAGAAGAAATTAATGTTTTGAGTGGAAAGATGGATGAACTTATGAAATTGTTTTCTAATAAGTGTGTTTCTTCTGATCCTAATGATATGCCTTTGTCTACTTTGATTGAGAATAATAATGAATCTATGGATGTGAATTTTGTTGGTAGGAACAATTTTGGTAACAACGCGTATAGAGAAAACTTTAATCCTAGGTCGTTTCCTAGTAATTCCTCTAATAATTATGGTAATTCCTACAACAACTCTTATGGAAATTTTAAGATGCCCTCTGATTTTGAGACTAGTGTTAAAGAATTTATGATTTCGCAAAAGAATTTCAATGCTTTGCTTGAAGAAAAATTGCCTAAGATTGATGAGTTGGCTACGAACGTGGATAGAATTTCTCTTGATGTTGATTCTTTGAAACTTAGATCTATTCCACTTAAGAATGAAATCAATGAGTCTCTCAAATCCATGAGAATTTCCATTGACGAGTGCAAAGAAAGAACCGCTAGGATACATGCTAAAAAAGATTGCTTTATAAAAGCGTGTTCTTCTAGTTTTCACGATAATAAGGATGAAGATCTAAAAGTTATTGATGTGTCTCCTATTAAATCTTTGTTTTGCAATATGAATCTTGATAATGATGGGACTGGAGATGAGTCAACTTTAGTTAAAAGGTGTCTCAATGATTCGGCGTTTTTAGGTCTTGATTCAAAAATTGGTAAAAGTGGGATTGAAGAGGTCAAAACTTTACATAGAAATGAACCCACTATTTTGGAGTTCAAGGAATTTAATTATGATAATTGCTCTTTAATAGATTGTATTTCCTTTTTGCAATCATTGCTAAATTCTCCTCATGCTTATGATCAAAATAAAACTTTTACCAAAAATATCATTGATGCCTTAATGCAATCCTATGAAGAAAAGCTTGAATTAGAAGTTTATATCCCTAGAAAACTTTATGATGAGTGGGAACCTACTATTAAAATTAAAATTAAAGATCATGAATGCTATGCTTTATGTGATTTGGGTGCTACTATTTCCACGATTCCAAAAACTTTGTGTGATGTGTTAGGTTTCCGTGAATTTGATGATTGTTCTTTAAATTTGCATCTTGCGGATTCCACCATTAAGAAACCTATGGGAAGGATTAGTGATGGCGTTATTTTTGCAAATAGGAATTATGTGCCCGTAGATTTCATTGTTCTTGATATAGATTGCAATTCCACTTGTCCTATTATTCTTGGTAGACCTTTCCTTAGAACAATTGGTGCAATTATTGATATGAAAGAAGGAAATATTAGATTCTAATTTCCATTAAGGAAGGGCATGGAACACTTCCATAGAAAGAAAATTAAATTACCTTATGAATCTATTATGAGAGCCACTTATGGATTGCATACCAAAGATGACAATACCTAGATCTATTCTTGTTTTTATGCCTAGCTAGGGGCGTTAAACGATAGCGCTTGTTGGGAGGCAATCCAATTTTATTTTTGTTTCTTGTTTTTTGTTCCTGTTTAGTAATAAATAATTCACCTAGATTATGTTTAGATGTGGTTTTATGTTTTTGATAAGTGTTTGTGCCAATTAGAACCTTTGGGAAGACTTGGGGGAAGTCTTTGTGATCTTGCTGTAAAAAACAGAAACTTTAGCGCTCACGAGATTGCTGCCATTTTTTACTGTAGAGTGCGATTAGGTTGATTATTTTTGCAGATGATTAATAGGGAAATTCCTCGTGTCCACCAATTTATTGCAGGATTTTTGGGGTTACAGAAGTATTCGAAACCTACAGATTACTACAGACTGTTCTGTTTTTGACAGATTCTTTTTTTCGTGTGTTGTTTGCTTATTTTGATGAATCTATGGCTAGTATCGGGGGGTATGAACCATAGGGAAGTTCGAATAAAGTAGTTTTAACACCCATATAAATAAATAATTAGTTCATTACAGTACCTTGAAGTGGTGGTTTGTTTTCTTATACTAACGGAGCTCATGAGATTTTCTTTGAGTTTTGTGTTGTGAAGTTTTCAAGTTTTGGGTAAAGATTTGATGGATTTTGGAATAAGGAGTGGCAAGAGCCTAAGCTTAGGGATGACCAAGGCAACCCAAGGTAAAATACAAGGACAGCCAAAAGCCTAAGCTTGGGGATGCCCCGGAAGGCATCCCCTCTTTTGTCTTCGTCCATCGATAACTTTACTTGAGGCTATATTTTTATTCACCACATGATATGTGTTTTGCTTGGAGCGTCTTGTATGATTTGAGTCTTTGCTTTTTAGTTTACCACAATCATACTTGTTGTACACACCTTTTGGAGACACACACATGAATCGGAATTTATTAGAATACTCTATGTGCTTCACTTATATCTTTTGAGCTAGATAATTTTGCTCTAGTGCTTCACTTATATCCTTTAAGAGCATGGTGGTGGTTTTATTTTATAAAAATTATTGATCTCTCATACTTCACTTATATCATTTTGAGAGTCTTTTAGAACAACATGGTAATTTGCTTTGGTTATAAAATTAGTCCTAATATGATAGGCATCCAAGATGGGTATAATAAAAACTTTCATAAAAAGTGCATTGAATACTATGAGAAGTTCGATACTTGATGATTGTTTTGAGATATGAAGATGGTGATATTAGAGTCATGCTAGTTGAGTAGTTGTGAATTTGAGAAATACTTGTTCTAATGTTTGTGATTCCCGTAGCATGCACGTATGGTGAACTGTTATGTGATGAAGTCGGAGCATGATTTATTTATTGATTGTCTTCCTTATGAGTGGCGGTCGGGGACGAGCGATGGTCTTTTCCTACCAATCTATCCCCCTAGGATCATGCGCGTAGTACTTTGTTTCGATAACTAATAGATTTTTGCAATAAGTATGTGAGTTCTTTATGACTAATGTTGAGTCCATGGATTAAACGCACTCTCACCCTTCCACCATTGCTAAACTCTCTAATACCGCACACCTTTCACCGGTATCATACACCCACCATATACCTTCCTCAAAACAGGCACCATACCTACCTATTATGGCATTTCCATAGCCATTCCGAGATATATTGCCATGCAACTTTCCACCGTTCTGTTTGTTATGACACGCTTCATCATTGTCATATTGCTTTGCATGATCATGTAGTTGACATCGTATTTGTGGCAAAGCCACCTTTATAATTCTTTCATGCATGTCACTCTTGATTCATTGCATATCCCGATACACCGCCGGAGGCATTCACATAGTCAAATTTTGTTCTAGTATCGAGTTGTAATTTTTGAGTTGTAAGTAAATAAAAGTGTGATGATCATCATTACTAGAGCATTGTCCCATGTGAGGAAAGGATGATGGAGACTATGACTCCCCCACAAGCCGAGATGAGACTCCGGATGAAAAAAAGAGAAAATGAGAGAAAAAGAGAGAAGGGACAATGTTACTATCCTTTTACCACACTTGTGCTTCAAAGTAGCACCATGATCTTCATGATAGAGAGTCTCCTATGTTGTCACTTTCATAAACTAGTGGGAATTTTTCATTATAGAACTTGGCTTGTATATTCCAATGATGGGCTTCCTCAAAATGCCCTAGGTCTACGTGAGCAAGCGAGTTGGATGCACACCCACTTAGTTTCTTTTTGAGCTTTCATATACTTATAGCTCTAGTGCATCCGTTGCATGGCAATCCCTACTCACTCACATTGATATCTATTGATGGGAATCTCCATAGCCCATTGATAGGCGTAGTTGATGTGAGACAATCTTCTCCTTTTTGTCTTCTCCACAACCACCATTCTATTCCACATATAGTGCTATGTCCATCGCTCACGCTCATATATTGCGTGAAGATTGAAAAAGTTTGAGAACATGAAAAGTATGAAACAATTGCTTGGCTTGTCATCGTGGTTGTGCATGATTAAATATTTTGTGTGATGAAGATAGAGCATAGCCAGACTATATGATTTTGTAGGGATAACTTTCTTTAGCCATGTTATTTTGAGAAGACATGATTGCTTTGTTAGTATGCTTGAAGTATTATTATTTTTATATCAATATTAAACTTTTGTCTTGAATCTTTCGGATCTGAACATTCATGCCAAAATAAAGAAAATTACATTGAGAATTATGCTTTGTAGCATTCCACATCAAAAATTCTGTTTTTATCATTTACCTACTCGAGGACGAGCAGGAATTAAGCTTGGGGATGCTTGATACGTCCCCAACGTATCTATAATTTTTTATTGTTCCATGCTATTATATTATCTGTTTTGGATGTTTAATGGGCTTTAATATACCTTTTTATATTATTTTTGGGACTAACCTACTAACCAAAGGCCCAGTGCAAATTCCCGTTTTTTGCCTATTTCAGTGTTTTGCAGAAAAGGAATATCAAACGGAATCCAAACGGAATGAAACCTTTGGGAGAGTTATTTTTGGAACAAACGTGATCCAGGAGACTTGGAGTGGACATCAAGAAAGAAGCGAGGAGGACACGAGGCAGGAGGGCGTGCCCCAGGGGGGTGGGCACGCCCCCCACCCTCGTGGGCCCCTCGTAGCTCCACCGACCTACTTCTTCCTCCTATATATATACCCATATACCCTGAAAACATCCAGGAGCACCACGAAACCCTATTTCCACCGCTGCAACCTTCTGTACCCGTGAGATCCCATCTTGGGGCCTTTTCCAGCGCTCCGCCGGAGGGGGAATCGATCACGGAGGGCTTCTACATCAACACCATAGCATCTTCGATGATGTGTGAGTAGTTTACCATAGACCTTCGGGTCCATAGTTATTAGCTAGATGGCTTCTTCTCTCTCTTTGGATCTCAACACAAAGTTCTCCTCGATTCTCTTGGAGATCTATTCGATGTAATTCTTTTTGCGGTGTGTTTGTCGAGATCCGATGAATTGTGGGTTTATGATCAAGATTATCTATGAACAAAATTTGATTCTTCTCTGAATTCTTTTATTTATGTTTTAATATCTTTGCAAGTCTCTTCAAATTATCAGTTTGGTTGGCCTACTAGATTGATCTTTCTTGCAATGGGAGAAGTGCTTAGCTTTGGGTTCAATCTTGTGGTGTCCTTTCCCAGTGACAGCAGGGGCAGCAAAGCACGTATTGTATTGTTGCCATCAAGGATAAAAAGATGGGGTTTATATCATATTGCTTGAGTTTATCCCTCTACATCATGTCATCTTGCCTAATGCGTTACTCTGTTCTTATGAACTTAATACTCTAGATGCATGCTGGATAGCGGTCGATGTGTGGAGTAATAGTAGTAGATGCAAAATCGTTTCGGTCTACCTGTCGCGGACGTGATGCCTATATACATGATCATGCCTAGATATTCTCATAACTATGCGCTTTTCTATCAATTGCTCGACAGTAATTTGTTCACCCATCGTAGAATTTGCTATTTTGAGAGAAGCCACTAGTGAAACCTATGGCCCCCGGGCCTATCTTCCATCATATTATTTTCATATCTACTTGTTATTTCTATCGTAGTTTATTTTGCAATCTTTATTTTCCAATCTATACAACAAAAATACCAAAAATATTTATCTTATTATCTCTATCAGATCTCACTTCCGTAAGTGATCGTGAAGGGATTCACAACCCCTTTATCATGTTGGTTGCGAGGTTCTTGTTTGTTTGTGCAGGTACTAGGCGACTTTCATGCTACCTCCTACTAGATTGATACCTTGGTTCTCAAGACTGAGGGAAATACTTACGCTACTTTGTTGCATCACCCTTTCCTCTTCAAGGGAAAACCAACGCATGCTCAAGAGGTACAAGGAGCTGACGAAGTACACTGAGCATTGCACCACCTTCTTCCTTGCCGCATCCCTAGGGTTGTTCTCATTGTCGTGCTCACTGCTGCTCTGATCCTTTTCTGACTTTGCCATTATCTATCCACTTTCTGCCTCATCCACTTCTTGTTGTGCTACGAAGGCCGCACTGACCACTTGGTTGGTTGCCGCCAAGTACAGCAACAACGGCTCTTGGGGTTTATGTGCAACCAAGGTAGGCACAGATGACTGGTAGGCCTTCAACTCCTGCAGAGCTCCATCTGCTTCTGGGGTCCACTTCATAGGCCCTGCCTTCTTCAAAATTTTGAAGAACAGCAGGGCACACTCAGCAGACTTGGAAATGAATCTACTTAGCACGGCAATGCATCCCGTCAAGCGTCTCACATCCTTAACTGTCCTTGGTGCTTGGATTTGCTCGATGGTGTCGGCCGCACCGTCGCCTAGCTCCTGATGACGCCAGCGGCGGTGATAGTGGTGGTGTTGCGTCCACGTAGTTGTGGGGCGACCGTCTGGGCAGCGGGATCGCGCGGCGGTGGTGCTCGAGGGTCAGCAGCTCCGCCGAGCGCAGCAGTTTGGTCGAATCATCCGAGAGGCCGTAGTCGCTCCTGCGATGGGGGCGGCCGGAGGGCAATGGCTCACCCCCACCGAGCGCCATTGTTGCGGTTGTACCCGTCATTGGGGGGAGAGGGTGCAGGCGAAGCGACCCCCTCGCCCACACCTTGCAGAGCACGACCGTCAAGGTGTTGTTGATGCAGTTCTCCTCCGACATCTCCAGCCCCCGTGTTGGCTGCAGGGGGAGTGGCGATGGCGCCACCTGCTCCAACCACGCCGGCGGCAGCGTTCACGTCTTCGCTCGCCTCCGCATCCTCTGGACGGATGGGCCGAAGGACCGGACTTCTTCTTCTTAGGCGCCATGGTCGAGGGCGCCGTCGATGACAAAGATGGTGATGAAGATGACGTGTTGCGCACACTTTCAGGTTCGCGCAAGCGAGCCCCCTACCTGGCGCGCCAAAGATGTCACGGGATATCCACGGCCACCTGTGGGACTAGGAGGTCCCTTGCTGGTTCAGTAGGGGGACATCGCGTTGCACAAAGAGCAGACCAGTGTGCGGCAGCACGACAGAGAGCACACAAGCAATTTACACAGGTTCGGGCCGCCATGCGGCGTAAAACCCTACTTCTGATATGGTGAATTGATGGTGGGATGTGGATAATGCAACGCATTACACTTGCCCGGCAGGGGTCGTTGCATGGCAGCGGCAACTACGCGCGTATGGGGTGCGGGTTCCTCAACTTTCCAACCCCTCCTACGAGTGCCATGGGCCTCCTTTTATAGATTAAGGGGTCACCACAATGGCAAAGTGGTCATTATCCACTAATATGATAGCAAATATTGCTATCATACCTAACTCTGCGGGCTGACAGGGTGCATTAAATGCACTGCTTAGTGTCACATCACTGGTTGCCCGGCAAGGCTTGTCGGGCTATCTCGCCAGCTCCGCGCTTGTTCTATTACCACGTCGTAGGATGGGTGTCATATGTATGTTCCTTCTGTAGGAAACGGCCGCCATGTGGCGAATGGTTGCCACTTAATCACCTTGCGGTTTGACACCGCACTGATTGACGAGATGGGTCACGCTTGAGTGGTTGGTGGGGTGGTTTCACCCTCGCGAGCCCCGGCAGGCCCTGCCGGGGCGCCTTGGTTGCTTGCTTCTGGTGGTGGCCCTGCCCCTTGCCGTGCTCGCCTGCCCAGCAAGGAAGGCCCTTCTCTTGCCGATATACTGCTCCTCTGGCTTGATCTTGATCCCTTGATGAGGACATCAATACCATTGTTACACCCACAGCCCCTACTGTTACATATACTGGACCAATTACTAGAGCTCGCGCACGCCAATTAAATTACCAGGTACTTTCATTTCTTGGTAATGATTCTAATGTTCATGAGATTATGATGCTGCCTAAATTGGATACATTTGTTTTGCTTACAAATGAAGGTCCTAGCTTGGAGAAGGATGAACATTGGAGCAAGAACACGAATGGAGTTGATGGCATGCGCAAGGGGATCAAGAACGGAGTTACAAGTGATGATTTCAGGACTTTGAAGCCGCCATAAGGAGTGCATGAAGCCTTGGACGAAATATACAAGATGCCACTTCATAATATTCGTCCATAGGCTATTCTAGGTGCTGCGTCACCTTATTAATGGGCCAGGCCCATGTAATTTCGAAATACTTAAGTATAGGCTATTTTTTAGAGTCCGTATGTGTGGGGAAACAAGAGTTAGGGTTGGTTTCGGACCCCACCCTCAAGGGCCACGAAATTCCCCTCTCTTCCTCCATATATACAGCCCTTAGGGCGTCGTTTAGACTTGGGTTTTGTTTAGATTAAAAGTTCGCCATAGCTGCAACTTCGCGTACTTCGTTTGTGTCCAACGACCAGACCAAGACGTCACAGAACCCCACCTTGATCAATAAAGCTTTCATCTTATATTCGCAATATCCAGATTGCAATCTCAGCTTCTTGCTTGTTCTTCGTTTGCTCGCAGGAAACAGGCCCTCGTGGTCAGGTTGATCGTGCTCCGGCGTGGTCAATAACCCCTCGGAAGTTGGTTTAGCGATTGCTAAGGCGCGATGTCTCGCACGTTCGTAGTCGGATCGTCAAGGTCGACTCCCACAGAAAACGATAGCCACCATCTCATCGAAACATCGGGACACCTTTGCCTCTATCATCCCTCTGAGCTTCATGTTGGTTCTTCAAATCTCTTGGTTCATCAATCTCTGACTCCAGCTGATGCTTCAATTCTGCTCTTGTGCATGTGCACGGTCTGGGAAATGGACCCAGGGTCTATTGCACCGACACAAGTTTTAGGGGGGGAAGCTCTTCGTTTATTTATCAGTTGCTCAGGGTCTGCGCCTGGCTTTGTACAAAGGGTTACATGCAACATTGGCAAGGCTTGTACAAAAGGGCAGCTGCCGGGCAGGGCCCGATAGCCGCACCTTATGGGTAGAACTTACGGAGATGCTCAATATTCCATGAGTTTTGCAATTGAATGTCATCTCCGGTCTCCAGACGGATTGCGCCAGGTCTAGTGACTCGTACTACCCGGTAAGGGCCTTCCCACTTTGGCGTCAACTTGTTTGTGCCCTTGGCGGACTGAACACACCTAAGGACAAGGTCGCCTTCCTCAAGGCTCCGGGCATGAACCCTGCGGCTATGATAGCGGCACAGGGCTTGTT
Source organism: Triticum urartu (assembly GCF_003073215.2). Lineage (NCBI taxonomy): Eukaryota > Viridiplantae > Streptophyta > Magnoliopsida > Poales > Poaceae > Triticum > Triticum urartu. Next base: position 185,114,960 of record NC_053026.1, on the reverse strand, counting down.
GATAGCATGCAGCACGCGTAGCAGCCCGGAGACGGTTCTCCTCAAGGAGCACGGCATCGTCATGCTGGTGCCGCTCTTGCTCTACTTCATCGTAGGCAAATACTCGAGGTGACCCGTATATGAGTTCCATGGGGATCACTGCTTCAGCCCCATAGACTAGGGAGAAGGGAGTCTGGCTAGTAGCTCGATTTGGTGTCGTACAGAGGGACCAAAGAACCACCGGTAGCTCGTCAATCTAGCGCCTGCCGCACTTCTATAGCTTGTTAAAAGTTCTTTTCTTGAGTCCTCACAGCACTTCAGCATTCGCCCTCACAGCTTGTCCATTGCTTCTGGGATGGGTGACAGAGGTGAATGAAACTTTGCTTCCGAGGGCTTGAACATATTGCATGAAGGCGCGGCTTGTGAACTGGGTGTCGTTATCAGTGATGACTCTGGCGGGTACTCCGAAGCGGCACACCAATCCTTTCAAGAACTTGATAGTTGATTGTGCGGTCACCTTCCTCACGGGCTCCACTTCTGGCCACTTTGTAAACTTGTCGATTGCCACATACAAGAATTCAAAGCCCTCAGTAGCATGGGGGAAGGGGCCCAGGATGTCGAGCCACTGGACCGAAAAGGGCCATGACAAAGGGGTCGTCTGGAGAGCTTGGGAAGGATGATGGATATTCTTGGAGTGGAACTGGGAGGCTTCACAGCTGGTGACTAGCTCAACTGCGTCTTGGAGGGCCGTGGGCCAATAGAAACCTTACCGAAAAGCTTTTCCAACCAAGGCTCTTGACCCAATATGGGAGTTGTACATGCCCTTGTGTATCTCTGCCAATAGTTCCTTTCCCTCTTCCTAGCAAATGGACTTCAATTTCACTCCATTGGCCCTCCTTCTATACAGCGTGTCATCGACAAACTGATACATACTGGCCCTCTAGGCTATTCTTTCAGCTTCCTCTTGCTCTTCGGGAAGTTCTCCTATTTGGAGGAAATGGACTGTGTCGTGCCCAAGTTGGAGCCTAGGGCTCGGCAACAAGGATCAACAACACCTCCTCGTTTGTGGGAGCGCATGTCTAAACCGCAAGAACTGATAGTTCGGCAGGAGGGTGCTTCTCATCAGACGAAGTGGAGTTGTTGACGCCGACCTCTCTTCCAGGAGCTTCGGGAAGCTCCGCCAGGAGAGGCTTGGCGGAGTCCAGTTTCCTCCTATTTCTGACCTTTGTCGTTGGGGATATTAAGGGTTGAGTTAGGTGGAGAACAAAGGTCCCTGGTTCCACAGGAAGCTTTTGCGCAACACGTTTTGACAGATGATCAGCAATGTTGTTTTCCGCACATGGTATGTGCTCTATTTGCAATCCGTCAAAACGCTCCTCCAATTTTCTCACTTCCTCTATGTATGCCTCCATCAATGGACTATGGTAATCCTTGTTTACTTGTCTCACCTCTAGCTGTGAATCTCCACAAATGATTAACTTCTTAATTCCCAACTCTGTTGCGATTTTGAGCCCGACGAGGAGTCCTTCATATTCTGTAGTGTTATTGGTAGCTTTCTCTCATGGAAAATGCATTTGGACCACGTACTTGAGGTGCTCTCATGTAGGTGCGACAAGGAGCACGCCAGCTCCCGCAACCTGTAGTGAAAAGGAACCGTCAAAGTACATGATCCATTCTTGGGGCGCTTCCTTTCCGGGGATAACTGTTTTCGGCGTGTCTTCATCTAGAATGGGTATCCATTCTGTAATGAATTCCTCCAGTGCTCTACTCTGAATGGTTGACCTGCTCTCAAACTTCAAACCAAAGCTTGATAACTCCAAAGCCCATTCCACTATTCTGCCAGTGGCTTCCGGGTTCCTCAGTATGCGTTGCAAAGGGAAGCGGGTGACAACTATGATCTCATGGGCTTGGAAGTAGTGGTGCAGTTTCCTTGAGGCCGTAATGAGGCCAAAAAATCAACTTTTGCATGCCAGAGTACCTTGATCTAGCCCCTATAATAGGGAGATGACAAAGTATATCGGCCGCTGCACCACCTTCTTCCTTGCCGCGGTCTTGGAATCATCTCTGTCATTCTGATGTTCTTTTTCTTGATCTGCACTGGGTCCTGCCGGGATAGGTTCATTTCCTTCTTCGGAGGGGACAGTAGCTGCAGCTGCTTCCTCATCTACTTCGTGTTGCGCCACCAATGCTGCACTAACCACTTGATTGGTTGCCGCTAAGTATAGCAGCAACGGCTCTTGTGGTTTAGGAGCAACCAAGGTGGGAGTAGAGGAAAGATAGGCCTTCAAGTCTCACAGCGCTGCTTCTGCTTCTGGGGTCCACTTCATTGGCCCTGCCTTCTTCAAAATTTTGAAGAATGATAAGGCATGCTCAGCATACTTGGAAATGAACCTACTCAGCAAGGCAACACATTCGGTCAAGCGCCTCACGTCCTTGACTGTCTTGGGTGCTTGAATCTGTTCACTTGCTCTAATCTTGTCGGGGTTGGCCTCTATCCCTCGGTGAGACATGAAAAAGCCAAGTAGCTTGCCATAGGGAACACCAAATACACGCTTCTCTCGATTCAGCTTCAAGTTGACTCTACGCAGATTTGCAAAGGTTTCTTCTAGATCTTGGATGAGTGTTGATCTTTCCTTGGTCTTGGCCACTATGGCATCCATATAAGCTTCGATATTCCTATGCAACTGAGACTCAAAACCAATTTGCACTACTCTCGCAAAGGTAGACCTGGCGCTCTTTAACCCGAAGGGCATCCGTACAAAGCAGTACATGCCACATGGAGTTACGAATGTGTTCTTCTCCTCGTCTTCCTTGGACATGAATATCTGGTGATACCCGGAGTAAGCATCCAAGAAGGAAAGAAGATCACACCCGGAAGTGGAGTCCATGATCTGATCGATGTGCGGCAAGGGGAACGGGTCCTTCGGGCATGCTTTATTTAGATCTGTGAAATCTATGCAAAGCCTCCATTTCCCATTCGCCTTGTGCACTACCACTGGGTTTGCCAACCATGTTGGGTGCATTACACCTCTAACCAAACCAGCTGCTTTGAGTTTCTTGATCTCCTCGGCAATGAACTGTTGCCGCTCCAGAGCTTGTTTTCTGACCTTTTGCTTGACGGGTCGGGCGTGCGGGCAGACAGCAAGGTGGTGCTCGATTACCTCCCTAGGAACACCGGGGATGTCGGATGGTTGCCAAGAAAACACATTGACATTCGCCCGCAGGAAGGCAACGAGCGTGCTTTCCAATTTGTCGTCAAGGGTGGAGCTAATGGTGAACGTACCATCAGCGCCTCCCAGCCCTGTCGGGACCTTCTACACAGCAGGTGCAAGAACCTTTGATCTTTTGCTAGTGGGGCATTCCGATAGATCATCGATGGGTGCAGCACACTCCGGAGAGGTGCGCTTCCCGGATTCCTTGCTGGTATCCTTGCTAGCTTTCTTCCCTTTCTTATTTTCCTTGGCGGGAGTTGCTGCTTCCACGGCCTTGGCACCGACTACATCTCGGTACATCTTATCCACGCATATGATGGCATCCTTCTTGTCTGACGGAATGGAAATGACGCCCATCAGCCCTGGCATCTTCAGTGTGTTGTAGGCATAGTGGGTAGCCGCCATGAATTTTGCCAGGGCTGGACGACCAAGGATTCCATTGTAGGGCAGGGGGAGATCAACCACGTCGAACACAATTTTCTCAGTCCAGTAGTTCAATTCGCCCCCAAACGTTACCGACAAGGTAACCTTTCCCTTTGGACGACTCCTGTCGGGGTTGATCCCTTGGAACATGCCAGTAACCTTGAGCTCTTCATCTGATATCTGCAGCCTGGTGATCACCTTAGGGGAAATCAGATTCAACCCGACCCCGTCGTCAACCAACACATTTGTGACTTTGAGATTGTGGATTATTGGCGAGACCAACAACGGCAAGCACCCTACCACGGTGGTGCGGTCAGGGTGATCCTCTTTGTCAATGATGATGGGTGTGCGAGACCACTTGAGTGGTTTCCGAGAATCTGCCGCTGGCTCCACAACATTGACCTCACGTGCCCACTGTTTAAGTTGGCGGTGAGAGGAGTGCGAAGATGCACCTCCGTCAACGCACGGGCGCCCGTGGCTTTCTGAAACTCTTGCTCACCATTTTCCTATTCATCCCCTTCATCACTTTCATCATCACCTTCCTTCTTCTCACGGCCTTTAGAAGGTTTCCCTTGATGCTGAGGGACCTTGCCGGGGCGACCTCCTCTGCCACCTCGGCCCTTCCCGCCAATGCCTTCTTGGTCTCTCTCTTTGTCACACTTCTCGTACTCGGCTTTCTACTTCTTGATGAGTTGATCAACTTGAGGACACTCTTGGAGATCATGGCCCTTGGTCTGATGGATCTTCTAGTATGGGCCGCTAGCCTTCTCGGCCGCCACTGCTTCCCAGCAGCCAGTGCACACAGCAACTTCCTTGCCAGGAGCTTCGATCTTGGCCTTCTTGCCAGTACTAGGAGTGCTTGAGCCTTCCACAACCAATACTGCCTTCTCCTTGCGCTTCTTGTTCTTCTTCTTCTGGTTGATTGCATCGTCGTCATCTTATGAGTCAGCTTTGATGCCATATTCTTCTTTGGGGAGTCGCCCCCCTCCTCTATGCGGGCACACTTATCTGCTAGGGTGTACAGCTCATTCAAGGTCTTGGGCAACTGGACGTTCATCTTGGAACGTATCCTCCTATTGTGCATGTTGGACTGGAACACGGCAATCACAGCTACCGGGTGGATGTCTGGAATGTTTCTGTGCACCCGGCTAAACCTCTGCATGTACTTCCGCAAGCTCTCCCATTCCTTTTGTGGGAGGAGTTGTAGATCATTGGGCCATCCTGGTTCTTGATGGCCACCCGTGAAGGCGCCAACAAACTCGTTGCACAGGTCAACCCATGATGAAATGGAGTTCTCTGGAAGGTGCATCAGCCATGACCTCACATTTGGCTTGAGTGCCAAAGGGAAGTAATTGGAAAACACCTTCTCATCTCTTCCCCCGGCGGAATGAACAATGATGGTGTAGATGCTCAAGAATTCTGTCGGGTTCAGTCTTCCGTCATACTTCTCTGGTATTTCTGGCTTGAAAACGCGGGCAGATGGCCAGCGGACTTGCCGCAACTCGTGAGTGAAGGCGGGGCACCCAACCTCGAAAGGTAAGTACCCGCCCTCAGTGGGCGCGGGTTCGTCGACGTCTAGGAAATTGCGCCTGTCGGACTAGCGGCGAGTTTCACGGCGTTGCTCTATGGTGACGCGCGCGTCCTCCCCCCCCCCCCCACCGATCCTCCAGGACCTGTTGTTGGTCTCGACGGGCTCGAGGGCCAAATGAAGCCATCGACACCTCATCAGGCTCTCGGTCGCGTGGTACTGGCTGCAGCCTCTATGCTAGCTACCGTGGAAGGGACTGCACCGTCGGAGGGACCCCTTCCATACGGTCAGTAGCTCCGGCCATTGTTTCCGCTGGCGGGTGTCGTGGCGGACCTACCTGCTGTGATCCTTCCACCTCAGTGAAGCCAATCAAACTTTGGATGGTGGCTCTCCACTCATCCATTTGATCGGCTGCTGACGGGAATCTCAACAGGAGCTAGGCTCGCGCCATGGCTTCCTAAGCAGTGCTTAGCATTGACGATGATGCAGACCGTGATGTTGCCCGGCTTTCGACGGGGCCGGTGGTGGCGGCTCTGTGCTCTCGCGGCCGCGAGCCGGTCGCCATGGTGGCATGACGACGAGAGGGATGTGCCTGGGGATTGACGACCACATTCGGCGCTTCGTCTTGATTATCTTGCCCTGGTGAAGGCGCGCGTCCCATAGCCGCGCCCATGGCAGGGACAGCTAGGGAGTTGCGATTCACGCCAGAGCGAGCGCCATCACTGCGGTTGTGTCCTTCAGCAAGGTGGAGAGCGGAGACTGAATATTCTCCACACCTGCGCCTTGCGGAATGTGAGCGCAGGGGTGTTGCTGGCGCTGCCCTCCTCCGACGTTTTCTGCTCCTACCTTGGTGATACGTCCATTTTGCATCATGCTTTTATATCAATATTTATTGCATTATGGGTTGTTATTACACATTGTGTCACAATACTTACGCTTTTTCTCTCTTATTTTACAAGGTTTACATGAAGAGGGGGAATGCCGACAGCTGGAATTCTGGACTGGAAAAGGAGCAAATATTAGAGACCTATTATGCACATCTCCAAAAGTCCTGAAACTCCATGGGAATTATTTTCAGAATATATAAAAAATATTGGGCGAAAGAAGTACCAGAGGGGGGCCACCCACCGTCCACGAGGGTGGGAGGCGCGCCACCCTGCCTCGTGGGCCCCCTGGTGGCCCTCTGATGCCCATCTTTGGCTATGTGGAGTCTTTCGTCGAGGAAAAAATCATAAGCAAGCTCACGGGACGAAACTCCGCCGCCACGAGGCGGAACCTTGGCGGAACCAATCTAGGGCTTCGGCGGAGCTGTTCTGCCGGGGAAACTTCCCTCCGGGAGGGGGAAATCATCACCATCGTCATCACCAACGATCCTCTCATCGGGAGGGGGTCAATCTCCATCAACATCTTCACCAGCACCATCTCATCTCAAACCCTAGTTCATCTCTTGTATCCAATCTTTGTATCCAAACCTCAGATTGGTACCTGTGGGTTGCTAGTAGTGTTGATTACTCCTTGTAGTTGATGCTAGTTGGTTTACTTGGTGGAAGATCATATGTTCAGATACATTATGCATATTAATACCCCTCTAATTGTGAACATGAATATGCTTTGTGAGTAGTTATGTTTGTTCCTGAGGACATGGGAGAAGTCTTGCTATAAGTAGTCATGTGAATTTGGTACTCGTTTGATATTTTGATGAGATGTATGTTGTCTTTCCTCTAGTGGTGTCATGTGAACATCGACTACATGACAATTCACCATTGTTTGGGCCTAAAGGAGGGCATTGGGAAGTAATAAGTAGATGATGGGTTGCTAGAGTGACAGAAGCTTAAACCCTAGTTTATGCGTTGCTTCGTAAGGGGCTGATTTCGATCCACATGTTTCATGATATGGTTAGGTTTACCTTAATACTTCTGTTGTAGTTGTGGATGCTTACAATAGGGGTCAATCATAAGTGGGATGCTTGTCCAAGGAAGGACAGTACCCAAGCACCGGTCCACCCACATATCAAATTATCAAAGTACCGAACGCGAATCATATGAGCGTGATGAAAACTAGCTTGATGATAATTCCCATGTGTCCTCGGGAGCGCTTTCCTTTATATAAGAGTTTGTCCAGGCTTGTCCTTTGCTACTAAAAGGATTGGGCTATCTTGCTGCACCTTATTTACTTTTATTACTTGTTACTCGTTACAAATTACCTTATCACAAAACTATCTGTTACCGATAATTTCAGTGCTTGTAGGGAATACCTTGCTAAAAACCGCTTATCATTTCCTTCTGCTCCTCGTTGGGTTAGACACTCTTACTTATCGAAAAGGCTATGATAGATCCCCAACACTTGTGGGTCATCACTTGGCCGTCGAGGGAACGATGACAGCACTGCCTGCACCGGTCATGTTCCCCGTGGCGGTCGCGTCCCCCGACACCACCGTAGTCCCCACAGTAACAGTGGCTACATGTGAGGGGGTCATCGAGGTGGAGGGGTGAGCTGTCGCGCCGGGCTTCTTCTTGGGCGCCATGGATTATGAAGCAACTGATGGAGACAATGATGATGAGGATCGATGCGCTGCTTACGACCTCAGGTTCGCGCAAGCGTTCCCCCTACCTGGCGTGCCAAAGATGTCGTGGC